>NC_142200.1:19104938-19256477 GCF_049639895.1 Pseudopodoces humilis
TGAAAGTAAGGCTGCTGTACACACTTTCTGGAAGACTTTGTTAACAAATCCTAAACTTTCTGAGACGTGTTTCTATGTGCTGGACTCTAAAATTCACAGTGACTACTTTATTGGTTAGACTGTTTATAATAGATTTTGTATGCCTGCTCTGCTGCCTCTGTGGTTGTACTTTCCTTCAATCAGTGTTCCATATCCAGACTACAGTGCCTTGCTTTTCACATTGTCTTTATTTAGAGATCCTTGATTAGGACAGAAATATACCCTCTATAGAAGTAATTGCTCTTTTATTGCCTTTGCATAGATATTTCCACTTAATTTGCCTGTTTATAATGTTTTTTTCTTTTAGACCATCTAGACTTTTGTCATGCCCACTTTTTTTTAATAGCCTATTGCTACATATACCAGATCCTTATTAAGAAAGGTATAACATTTTCTAATATTTAAGATTCTACTTTTAACTTCTTTAAATGCTGTTTTGCACAAGAGTTATAATTTTTCTTTGCTTGAACAGCGCCAGCTGACTGTCAATGTTTGATTGTTGCTTTTCTTCTCATTTAGGCTTCAGTTCTGGAAAACCTGAGGCTGGCAGTACGATCTCAGCTTGGATTTACCTCAATCAGACTTCCTATTGCTGGCAGATCAAGTAACATTTGGAATCGAATTTTTAATTTTGCGAGGTCACGTCATTCTGGATCGTTGGCATTGGTGTCGGCAGATGGAGATGATGTTGCCAGCCAAAGTACTAGTAGAGAAGCTGAAAGAAATAATACTCACAGAAGTTTGTTTTCAGTTGAATCTGATGATACAGACACAGAAAATGAAAGAAGAGACACAGCAGGAGCAGTTGGTGGTGTTGCTGCCACCTTGCCTCAAAAAGTCCCTCCTGCAACAGCAATAGAAGCCACAGTGGGAGCGTGTGGGAGTTCCTCTGCTCAGAGCAGCAGTAGCAGTACCACGGATGGTGGCAGAGAAGTGACAAGTGTAGAGCCCCCAAGCACAAGTCCCGCACGCCACCAGCTCTCGAGCGCACTAAGCCGTATGACTCAAGGCTTACGCTGGGTACGCTTTACTTTAGGGAGATCAAGCTCAGTGAATCAGAACCAAAGTCCTTTGAGACAGCTTGATAATGGGGTAAGTGGAAGAGAAGAGGATGATGATGTTGAAATGTTAATTCCAGTCTCTGATGTAGCATCAGACTTTGACATGAATGACTGTTCAAGACCTCTACTTGATCTCAGCTCAGATCAAGGACCAGGGCTTAGACAGCCTTACAGTGCAACACATCACAGTGTAAGGTCATGCAGTCGAGATGGCCCCTGTGAGAGCTGTGGCATCGTGCACACTGCCCAGATACCCGACACTTGCTTAGAGGCAACAGTGAAAAATGAAACTAGTGACGATGAGGCATTATTACTCTGCTAGGTACGGATTGTTTAGGAAAGATTGTGTACAAGTTGGAGCAATATCTGTCATTGTTTTGTACTTCACAGTTAAAATTAGTTTTTAGTTTTAAAAAATCCAGGACAACATTATGTTAAAGCTATTTTAGCCTGTGTGGTTGATTAAACTTTTCTTATACTGGATGACATTATGGAACTATAAGAGTGAACATTTTAATGGCTCTGAATACATAATGTGTGTATCCAGTATAATCTGATTACTCTTTAAACTGAAGTTTTCCCCATTAGTTTCAAATTTAGTTTATCCTGGTACTCTAGTTCAAACCTGAAACATGGCTGCTCAAGACTTACTGGCTGCCTGTTTAACCCCATATTAACAGGTGAATTTGTACAGAATTATTTTCCTTTAGGAATTGACTCTGTTGTATTATTGCCAACATACTTGTAACTTAATATACTAAATACTGGTAAGGATTGTTAATGTAAAATATGTACTTTTTTTCTTGAGTTTATTCAACACTTTGTCTAAATATTCTTGAATTTCATCATAATGTGAACTTATTAAAGGGAGGAGAAATTCTCTCCAGTAGCATTCTTTTTCTTTCAGAAGTACAAAATGCAATGATATATGAAATTTAGGCATAATAGATAAACTGATGGCAAAAGCTTTTTTAGCACTGACTTTCCTAAACTGCAATCTAATATGGTACAAGCCAAATAGTATGTAAAATCCCCAGTCATTAGTCTTTTTGATTTGAAGTAAAAAAGGGCCGAAGATATTACAACGTGTTAGTTCTTTAAATATCCGATATGTACAAATACACTACAGAATAAGTTCCAACTGGTAATAGATCTTTCCCTAATACTGTAGGGTATAAAGCTTGTTTGGACTCAAGGGATTTGCACTAAAATCATATTAAGGTCTCTAATGAGCTTAGTGCACAAGCACTATCACTTTAAGTACTATTATTGTCTAATATTGCAATGGCTATATATTTCCATGGCTCTTTTCTTGGGGTGTTGCATTTTTGTTGCAATTGAATTTGCTTTACTAATTCCCTATTTATTCATTGTATTTAAAAACTGGTTTACTTGGTCACAGACTGGTTGTTTAAAAAAAACCAAAAGAAAACCCTTTTAGTGTATTTTTTTATGATATTACATGTTGGAGCAAAACAAATCAGTGAGGAAAAAAGCTCATAACTTCCAATTTTGTGATAAGCAGGTTAATATGTGGCTACTAGTGTGACAACAAGAAACTACACCTTTTAAAAACAAAACTGTCAACTACTGTTTTATTTATTCTTTGCCAGTCTGTTTTTAGTAGGCTTAAAGATCCAGTATGAAATGTATTTGTGTGTGATTGTATGCTATTTATTAAATTTTAAATACTTTGTTGAATGTCATTTTAAAGCATGTTTAAAGTCTTGTGCATTTCTGTCGTGTTATGCTGTCGGGCAGAACTGACAAAAATTTTAATATGTATCAAAATTAAATTGAATTTTTGTTATGTTTTTGAGGTACTTTTAAAGATAAATCCAAGGTCTGTCTGGCTTTTTATTTTTTTTTTAAATCCTCATCTCTGAAGTACAAATCACGTGCAGAGGAACAAACAGTTGAATATATTCCAAAGTGTATATATCTTCTCCCTCTTCTCTTCATTCACAGACACTGGGATGAGAAAAATAAAGTATTTTACCATCTGGTTGATTTTTTTCATGATAGTTAGCAGGTAAATTCTGAGTTCAGGATGCAATTATGTAGATTTGTGCTTTTGAGGAACCTTATGTGCAATACAGTTGTAAAAGATTTTGTTATAATGACCCATGCGGTTTCAAGTTTCAGAACAGATCACATCACACTGGTACCAGATCAGGTACAAGTTGGCCCATAATTACACATACTCAAGTAAAAGTCATCAATGGCCATTTTTATTCACATTGAATAATATCTAAATCTGTGGGTAACCTTTAGTCTGATTTCAGTAGTGTTGCTTATAGAGCAGGCAGCTTTGCAATAGGAATATGGTAACACACCCTGAAGTACATGTGAACAATATGTCCTGGTATAAAATGCTGGGTTTTTAAACCTTCCTAAAGTGGTTGTGGAAATGCTTGTCCCTGAGGCAGATAAATTTTAAAGAAAGAGTCTTCACAGAATACCTTCAGTGTTAAACACACACGATGATCTAAATTTGTTCCATTAGATGCCCCAAATAGCATGTACCTATGGACTGACTCCATATTGCAGATGTAAAAAGAACACAATGTTTATTTTATTTTAAAGGACAAATGTTACACATTTAACTGAGAAGTTGGATTTGATTGATAATTTGGAAAATTGTAAATAAAATTCATATTTGTATGAGGTGAATTCGTTGCAGTGATTTTTTTTTTTCTTAGTGGTGTTAAAGGGAGCGATTGATTTTTCTTTTGAGAAATGTATGAGTGATTGGTTGCGTTTGTTTAGTTTGGTTTTATTGGTTACTGCCCTGTTTCTTCTTATGCTGGAGAGCTTGAATTAGTGTTTTGTTTAATTGATTCTTAATTTAGCTGTGCTACAATACTAGGGCAGTTTGAAGAAAATAATTATTTACTGTGGAATTAGCTCATTTTCTGTAATAAATCACTTTAATCTACAAGCTTTGAAGAATCTAGGTTATTGTGAGGCAAGTTTTCTCCTCATGTAAAGTTATTTAAACATGTAAAGAGTTTGTCATTGTTCTTTTTCACATACCACACCTTTTTTGTCATTTGATTTGCACTGAAACATTAAGGGGGGGTGGGGCTGACTGAGCTGCAGATGGTGCAAGGGCTTTACTTTTGTTTCCAAAGCAAAGTTCATTTTCAGTACAAGTTCAGCAAGTATTGCTGATAACTCTTCTTTAAAAACAGGCTGCTGGAGTGGATGCTGGAATTAGTTACTTTATTATGTGTTCCATTTTCTATCCAAATGCCAAAGCGTGAACTTGTGCCAAAGCTTGGATTCAGTCCAGGGAAATCAATTCAGGTTGGGACACAAATACTGTTTTAATTATGTATTAAATACTCACTGCAGATCAAATCATGTTTTTTCCTGTTGGGATGACGTTTTGCTTCCTTTCTGAAAATGTTTTATTCTCCTACATACATCTCCAGATATTTAACTGTGACAGTTGTCCTGAGGAAATGCTATACATTTCCCATAAATCTTGCTTTAAGTCAAACATTTTAATCTTCCTGTAGTTGTGATGAAGCTATTTGTGAAGTGTTTTGTCAGTTTGTGGGATTTTTTGACTATCTCTTTTCTTCCTCCCTTGTGAGTTTCTGAAAATAAGCAGTTGGTAACTGAATTCCTCCAGGACATCAGCTACAGTTCCAGTGCCCAAAATGCGGTGTGTTCTGAAAGGACAAGGGAGAAGTCTTGTACATAGTGGTAAAGCAAGTAGAGGTAAGCAGATTGAGAGTTGAAACTCTTCCTCTTCTATCCTGCACTGGGATTTCGTTGTTGTAGTTAGCTTTTCCTTCATCCAAGTAAATTAAAGTCCATAATTATTGGACTTGATACAGAGAAGTTTTAAAGCACAACATTCATGTCAATATGTCTAGCTGAGGTTTCTGTTCATATGCAGTACCCACTGGCTGGTGAGTAGTAACTTGGGGGAAGAGAATGTAGAATTCACTAAACTGAAGCATTATCTGATAATTCAGGTGGACAAGACTCCCCATGTCATCAGAGAAGGAAATACGAGATGTCGCTCTGAGCAGTGTCAGTGATTCCTAACCGCATTCTGAGAAAGGGCATTTACTGTAAACACAATTTAGCTAATCTTTGTGAATATCCGGGCACAAATTAGTGTTTGTGATATTTTTACATGCACAGTAAATCTAGCAGAAGAGTTTAGCTTCCAGCATTAATTTCTCCTTGTGACCAAGTTGCATCCTGTTATCAAAGAACCAAAGAAAAGACTCAAATGCAAGTGAAGTTTTTCAGGTTGAATCCTGTATGCTGCCTGTGTAGGAGAGAAATGGGTGGAAAACACAGGAAGTGGAAAAAAAAAAAAAAGATTAAAAGATGTGTCACTGGATTTTGAATTTGAATTTTTGAAAAGTTGTAATAAAGCAGAATAGAAACTCTAAAGGAATATAGATGTATTACACTGCACAAAGGATTTTTTTTTTTTTGAGACAATCAATTGCAGTAGACCTTCCCAAAAATAAACCATAAGGTGTAGGACATGTCAAATCAAGAATATATAAGAGAAAGAAAGAAGGAGTTATGGTTCAGTGTGGACTTCCTAACAAATAATAAGGGTTTCTTATGAAAAATGTAAAGGAGAAAGAAAAAACTTATTTTAAGGAATAAGGACATGATCCCTGAAATAAGCATACATTGTGTATTATCTAAGAGAGGCAGGTGTCTGGATTCAGAGCAGAAATCTCAGATTCCATCACAACTTTGTTGACTTGTGGTATTACAGAGGTTTAGTGGAATTGCATTTGTACCTGTGCAATGAAAGAATCATGCATCTGAAGGTATACCAACAGAAATTAAGAAACAGGTTTATCTGCTTCTCCAGGTGTATAAAATTGAAGAAAAACAACTGGTAAAATGTACTGGTTTAAATCTGTCGTCTTTCCTGTGGTTAGTTAAGAACCACTTTGAACAGCCACAGTTGGAGGAAGTAGGTCTGGTCCACCAGAGGAAAACCAGGAACAATATACAGGATAGTGAGGAATGTCATAAACTGGCATCCTATTTCTTCAGTGGCATGCTAAGGAGCAGAGATGTTCAATTTTGCTTTCTCTCACCTACTCTGTTGGCCAGCAGTTATAATTCTGACTGTGTTCCTTCAATTGATGTAGAGTTTGAGAATCAGAGAAAATACAACTAATATTTTGCTTTTTTAGATAATACACCAGTAAAAATAAGAGTTTCCAAAAATAACTAATCACTGTGCTTTTGTGGTTGTGTTCCTTGGAGTTTGAAAAAAATCCGAAGAACTTCATTTTTTTGACTGAGATTATACACTGGGAAGTAACTGACAGGTGTGATGACTCTCTTTTCCCAGAGCATTGTGAGACTTTGAACTTCAATGCCCAAGTTGAACTGTCTCACACATATTTCGAAAGTGGACATTTTATTGGACCCTTTTTGCACCAATGAACAGTGAAAAGAGCAAAGTGCATAGTATGAGGGTTTCTTAATTGCTCCTGTGCTGGATTCCTGCTCATTCTTTTTTCTTTATTGGTTGTACTGTCTGTGGTTCACCATTTGTGTTGATCGAAAAGAGGAGAAGGCAATTAGCCTTACGAAAATGAGTGAACAGTCACTACTTACTGTTGCTCTAAAAAGTAGGATGGTGTTCAGCACACACACCTTTGGCTGCCTTCCTTTGTGTCACATGTGGGATCCAAGGCTGGGTGCTAATGGGCTGCATCTCTGCTGATATATTTGGGGAAAGACTGGCACTAGCATCTTGGTTGTAGCCCAGTACATAGGAGAGCGTATTTATAATAGTTCAGGTGATGTGGAACTAGGGGATGAATTCCTTTCTTAAGGTTCTTTAGCTTTGTTTTATTACAGAAAACCAAGGGGCGTGCTTGCTAGTTTTGGAAAGCTTTTACAACTGAAGAAAGCTTTAGAGATTAGGTTTTGAAACTTTAGCACTTGTTTGTATCTGAAAATCCACCTCATGAAAGCAGCCAGCAGACTCTTCTAAAAACTTGTGAGGTTTTGACAAGGGCACCTGACTGGTCTCACAATTGTGAAGACTTTACAGGTGCAACTACGTTTAGACCATCTGTTTTTATTGAATGAGTATTAAATTCCCACTGCAGAAGAGTGTGAAAGTAAATCCCAGGTGAACAGACATAATGGATTTTTTATAGGAGTTGCAAAGAAATGCCTATAGAGTATTCACTTCTTCCGACTTTCTGAATATAGGAAAAGATAACCATTCGTTCCTTTCTGCAAATACAGAGTACACCTCAAATTGACACATTTTTGTACAAATTCTCCAAAACCTAGTGCCTTATCCATCATTACTGAAAGTTGCTAGTACTGTTTGTGTTAATTTTCTCAAGTCAGTGTGCTTCATGATCCAGTCTTTCTTCCTTGGAGGAGAGTTGTCAAAAATAAATAATATTCCTAATCACACCTCTTCATTAGCTGAGCTTTCTTCCTGCTGCTCATTATCAATCTCTAGTTTCCTTCACAAAATGTCTCTATTTGTTCAAAAACCTATTTGTCTGCTGCTCCTGCATTTTGAGATACATTTCAGCTTCAACTTTAATATGAGGGTTAAAGAGTCCTGGAGTTAAGAAAAAGCTGAAGACAGTGATAATAGAAGAGCTTTACAGCACTAGGGTCTGGTAAAAAGAATGTGAAAATGGAAGCAAAGGGAAGATAAGGTGTGATAATTAAAGAAGAAGTTAAAAATTAATAGTATTTTATATGGGGACATAGTACTTAAAGGTTCCAGGATGAAGTGGGTGAGAGTATGTGTGTCTCAGAAGCCTTTAAACTGATTGTGTCTGCATTATAATGACACTTATAAGATGTCCTCAAGGTCTGCTGGATGTTCCAAACTTCAGTCCTCTGTTTCTTGCAAACTTTTTCCTAAATTTGCTAAATTATTTTCATTTAGTAAATCAAAGATATGGATTGTATTTCAGGGTTGTTCAAATGGAATCAGTTAATCAATAGGCTACTGAGAAACCTCTTATGATTGCACTTCTCTGATAGCTACACTAAACAAGGCACTCCATGTTTAGATTTCTAGGATTATTTGCTTTTCTAGACACAACAAAAGCATTAACATGTGATTCAACTTCAGATTCGTGAGCTTGGGTCACAGTGCAATGGGTCTCAAATCCTTGAGGTACTATGTACCATGTTAGGATCAGTAAATGCTTCCTAACAGGAAACCTCTCTTCAGGATTGTGGTTTAAGCCCAGCTGGTATTTGATTGCTGCACAGCCACTCACTCAATCAATTTGGAAGGGTAATAGTGTGAAAACTCATGGGTTTGTGATAATGACAGTTTAAAAGGTAAAGCAAAAGCTGCACTTGCAAGCAAAGCTAAACAAAGGAATTTATCCATCACTTCCCAGGGGCAGGCAGATGTTCTGCCATCTCCAGGAAAGCAGAGCTCCACTATCCACTGACGAAGACTTGGGAAGACAAATGCTTTATACACCAAATGTCCCTCTCCTTCCTTCTTCTTTCCTCTGCTGAGCAGACACCATATGGCCTGGTGTGTCCCTGAGGTCAGTTGGGGTCAGCCATCCTGGCTTTGTCCCCTTCCAGCTTCCTGTGCACCTGCAGCCTCCTGGCTGGTGGGGCAGTATGAGACACAGAAAAGCCCTTGATGAAGTGCAAGTGCTGCTTAGCAGTAATGAGAACTGTCCTCTGTTACCAACACTGCTTTCAGCACAGATGCAAAACACAGAGCAATACCAGGTACTATGACAGAGTTTAACTCTCTTCCAGCGCAGACCACTACAACAGTGCAGAGTCAAACACTGATTGCAGAGCAAAGATTTGTTTTAAACTGCAAAGAGGATAAAAAAGTAAAATGTTTTGTGGATAAGTAAATACTACCGAGTCAATTAGGAGCCAGAAGCCCTGTTGTAACAGTTCAGTGATCACTAAGAATACAGGCCCAGTTGTCTTCTCTCAGTATTTTAAGTGTTATTTCTGTTCCACCAGTGGTATTTCAGGCTATTTTTTCTAGGGACAGCTGAGCTGTGAAATATTAAATATTTACCATATATAAATATATGGTAATATACATATTTTATATATATACATATTACATGTATGTATATATATAAACAATATATATGTATAATATATACATAAATGCAACTGATGTGAGATGATCTTTTTGGTCCAAGTGGATTAAATAAAAGGGCTGCTTAGACAGAATCCTGTTGTATACCAATATATTATTTAATGTGTTCAAAGCCACCTGTGGGATAAATTCAGTTTTCCTAGGCACAGCATTGTAGGATGTTATGTTGCTGGTTTGTGGGCAGCTCTGCAATTCTGAGCTGGGCATGAAGTTACAGATAGGAAGGTTTAGGCATGTAAGAGTATGATCCACAAAATCTAAATTATCCAGGAGGAAATCAGAGGGGAAATAGAATTCAATCCTGTTCTTGTTCATAAACAGATATAAAGAGGATTTTGAGCATGAAGCTACTCTTCATGCATTTATGTATCAAAGTTTTATCAGCTCTTTCCAGTGCAACACACACAAAAAGGGAACTGGATATCCCAGTGCTCCCTACAGTCTACTGTGGTTTGGCTGATCTGCCTTCAAATCTTCCTTTGCCCCATTTGGTGGAAGGATTTGAGCAGAAACAGTTTATGACTGTCGCTAGCCTGAGTGTCCTCAGAGATGATTATCTAGGTCTGTCACACAGAAACTCCTTTCATAGAAAATACTAAGTAATCATTGGCCAGGGAGAAATTACAAGAAAGTGACTGTTTTAGGTTGACAGTTTAGGTACTTGAGTGGTACTGAAACTCCAGGGTAAAGTCCCTTTGCCAATAAATAGTGCAAAATCTGTTGATGCTGTTCTTTATCATTGAATACCCATTGGGGTGGGCATAGGAACTTGACTGCTATACCCCACGTGACTGCACGTGATAAAATGAACCTCTGACTTTGAGGACCCTATCCTCACTTAACATAGGTCACTTAATTTATACAGGGTGAAAATGCTTTTCCAAATGGATTTTGACCTGTTCTGTTGTGTCCAGTTATGAGTCCCAGTGGGTCTCTGTCCTGTTGCACAAAGTTGAGGTGTAAGACAATATACTTTGGGATGAGCAGATAGAAGGGCAAATGTATGGTGATGCTCTCCTACCCATCATGAAGGAAGGAACAAAGGTGACATGCTGATGGGAAGGTGAGTTTTTTTCCAAATCTTGTGTTCTTTGTCTGAATGGCTTTTTTTATGTGTGCACCCTGTCACAGCCCTCAGAGACAATATTCTATCCTGCTAAATCATCACCACTGAACTGGAAGAGGTGAGAGGATGAAGATGCAAGTGCTCAGCAGATTTAGGGACACGCTTGAGCAGTGTCACATCACTGCTGAGTATGCAAGTCCAGGGTTATGGCAGGAGAAAAGTGGGAAAATGCCATAGAAACTTGTGACTCTGAGAGGGTACAGAGCAGGTCTTTCCTCTTCTGCTCCAAACTTTAAGCTCATCATTTTACTTTCCCACTTCTTTTTCCAGGTCTATATTCTGAAACACACAAGCCGCATTGTGCCAAGGTTACACCAGCCTTGTGTGAAAGCCACCACAGAAGCTCCTGACTTTCCCCTGGCCCTCAGGAAGGGCTCCCCTGGGGCAGGAGATGAGGGGCCAGCACAGTGGGGGCTGCAGCTGGGGCTGGCAGTGGTTGTGTGGGCAGCAGTGGGACAGGCCAGGCCTGCCAGGCACAGCAGAGCCGTGGGGCAGATGGAGCAGGGCATCAGATCTGAAATGGGATTTTCAGGTGGTGTTGGCACACACACCCCAGTTCACACCCCCTCAGGCCAGAGTGCTGTCCATGTAGTGTCAGTGCAGGGGCATAGGGGAGCTGTGTTTGGATCCTGAGGGTGGTGTGTCCCAAATCCTTTGAGAAACAGCTTGGGAGCGGTGTGGACACCACCATCTGCACTGAGAAGGGTGCAGCACTTGGATCACCAGAGCACTGCACTCTGCCTTTCCCTCTGCACGGGCTGGACCCACAGGCTCCCCAGACACGGCTGCAGGAAGCTCAGGTCACCCCTGGGCTCTGTGGCTTCCTCTGTGGAGAGCTCAGGTCACCCTTGGTTTCCTTGTATGTGGCTGCAAAGAGCTTAGTTTGCTTCTGGGCATCACAAGGTGATAAAATAGCCACATTTTCAAAGCAGCTCAGCAAGTTGCAAACCCCCAGGTGCACAGGGCAGGCAGTGCCATGAGAACACCCCAGACCCCCTGAAAGCCTGGCTCGCTTTGTCCAGGCAGAGTCCGGAGCAGAAAGGGCCCCACGCCAGCGCTCTGCTCCCATCTGTGTCACGGGGTACACGGGAGGTGGAGCTGCCTGGGGACAGGGGGCAGTTCCTCCAGTGTCTGTTTAAAGAGCATGGTGTGGTGTGTGTTTAGGGCCATTTGGAGATAGCTGCTCCCCTGGGAGGAGGGGGCAGTGAAGTACTCTGAGGCAAGAGCAACTCTGAGCTGAGGCCTCACTCTCACCTGCTGACATGCCACCCCAAACCCAGGCTCAGCAGAGACTTTTGATCAAAGGGGGAAAAGTTGTGAATGATGACCTCTCTGTGGTGGCTGATGTGTACGTGGAAGATGGAGTGGTGCAGCAGATGGGACCAAACCTAAACCCAGAGCCCTCGACTGGACTTGTTGTGCTGGATGCAACCAACAAGCTGGTGATGCCTGGGGGCATTGATACTCACACACACATGGAGTTCCCTTTTATGGGTAGCAGGTCAAAAGATGACTTCTATACTGGAACCAAGGTGGGTGCACATGTGCACAACTGTTTGTGCATCTGGGCTTTCTCAGAGAGGGATGTCTGCTGGCCATCCAGTATTACTTCTGAAAGAGGGAATAGAGTGTGAATCTAGCACGGCCAGTTGTTCCTGTCTCTTTGACTGCGACATTGTCATAAAGCAGTTGGAGTACTCAGAGATCCACCCTCAACCAGCATGTGATTTGGGTTCCTTCAGAAACTGTTGTGATTGCGAGGGTCAAGTGGGGCAGGCATTTACCCTGGCTGTCAGCATGCTGACTACAACCTGCTGTGGTACATGCATCAAACTTCGTACTTTTCTGAGCAAAGGTTAACTAAAGCAACAGTTTAATTCCCCAGTGCTGTTTGAGCACTTCTGTGGTAATCTGATCTTTCTCCTCTGTTAGCATGAGGGAATGCAGGCTTTTCTTCTGTCTTTCACTTTGGTGCTTACTGTGTCTCTCAGTGAAAGTCCACTTCAAATACACTTTATAAAACTACCTAATTTCTCCAAGTATTACACTAGGAGTGGGATTTTTTCAGCTTTTTTGCTGATCTTATTATATTCCCTGCATATATATCATGTATCAATTACTCATATTAACTGTATTATGCATCATGTCCATACAGTTTCCATAAACAAAATTTTCAAGGCACTTTTCTAAGAGCTTCATTGTGCAGACTGAAATCCTTTGTTCACATAAAGGATCACATTGCCCTACTTGGCTTGTCTGCTAGCCATCACCATCACAGAGACTGTTATACCCAGCTCCTCTCACAGGAGAGCTGGGATTTACTAAAAAGCAGAACATAATTTTTTAAAGTTTTCTGAGTAACTCTGAGGTACTTATAGGACAGGGATGCTGCAAAACAGAGGCTGTGTTCACAAAATGGAATGTCCAGATAGTCACTTAAGTGCCTATAAGAAGATTCTAGATCCAGCTTAGCAATCAGATGTCAAAAAGTTAGATATTGTGGATATTCTTAAACCAGGTCAAAGTGCAGAAAGTGTTCAAACCTATTCACTGAAGGTCATCATCTGACAAATATTTTGGCAAGAAATTCAGGGAGACAGAGTTGTATCCAAGTATTGCAAAATATGCTACAATGATTAGGTAAGATTTACCCATTCAGTTGAGTAAGTAAAGGCACCTCTCTTTACAGACAGAGCGGGGGAAAAGATTTAAGGAATAAAAAGAGACTTCAAGTGGAGTTGTGGAACCCGTGACTTTTTTTTTTCTTGAAGAGTATAAATTTTCTCTACATCCTGTTTAACAAATAAGTCAATCAGTCTTGTTGAAAAATACTTGACAACTTGAACAACTTTTCCTGGAGAAAATGTTTTGCTCAATTCATTAGAGATTTACAAATACTTGTGTCACTCTCCAAACATCTCTTTTTGCATAATATACTGACATATTTACAATTATTCTTCTGATTTCTAAGTGAACAGAAGAAAGAAAGAAAGAGACTAATTGTTGTAGAAAAAGGAAGAAAGGCAGAGTAATATATCATGAGAGACCTGGACAGGCTGGATAAATGGACTGAGTCCAAAAATAAAAGGTTTAACAAGCCCAAGTGCCATGTCCTGCACTTTGGCCACAATAATCCCCTGCAGTCTGGGGACAGAGTGGCTGGACAGTGCCCAGGCAGAAGGGGACCTGGGGGTGCTGGTTGACAACAGACTGAATATGAGCCAGCCTGTGCCCAGGTGGCCAAGAAAGCCAATGGCATCCTGGCCTGTATCAGCAATAGTGTGGCCAGCAGGAGCAGGGCAGAGATTGTGCCCCTGTACTTGGCACTGGCAAGGCCACACCTCAAGTGCTGTGTCCAGTTCTGGGCCCCTCAATTGAGGAAGGACATTGAGGTGCTCAAATGCACCCAGAGAAGGCAACAAGGCTGGTGAAAGGCCTAGAACACAAAGCCTACAAGGAGCAGCTGAGGGAGCTGGGGTTGTTTAGCCTGGAGGAGGAGCAGGGGAGACCTCATCTCTACAACTCCCTGAAAGGAGGGTGCAGCCAGGTGGGGCTTGCTCTCCCAGGCAACTAGCCACAGGACAAGAGAACACAGTCCTAATCTGTGCCACGGGAAGTTTAGGCTGGACATGAGGAAAGAATTCTTTACAGAACGAGTGATTGTACATGAAATAAGCTTCTCCTTCAGTGTGAGAATTTCACTTGGGTTCTCCTGAACATGCTTTTGAGAACACTTTTCTCAAAGTAAATGAAATCAATCTCTATAATAATTTTTTGAGTCTGGACTTTCTCAGGGGAACTTCTCAGTGGCTTTTGGCTTTCACTGTATCCAGATTAATTGATGTAAGGGAGTTGGAGAGGGGTGGGAGGAAATTTGCACTTTTTCTTATTGCTTAATACTAACTTTCTTCTTTTCAGGCAGCTATAGCAGGAGGAACCACTATGATCATCGACTTTGCCATTCCTCAGAAAGGTTGTTCTCTTACTGAAGCTTTTGATACATGGAGAAGCTGGGCAGACCCTAAAGTCTGCTGTGATTATTCATTGCACGTGGCAGTTACATGGTGGAGCAACAAGGTAGACTACAAGAGCTGACTTAAATTCCATGCATTTGTACCACACCTGCTTTGAATTAGTATATGCTAAATATAACTTGCTGGATAGTGTTTTTGTGATTAAAAACAACATTTGAAGTAGCCCACACCCTTCTGAGAGTATATGTTTTTGAAGTCTAGAGATAGCCTGTATCTCTGGATAAAACTGTAAAAGGTAGGGATTGTGCAAGACCAAGACCAGGCAGGTGCAAGGGGAAAGAGGTGTTTACAATCATTTTGTCTTTTGTTGCTTGAACACTTGATATTTTATGCTTCTGATGAGTTTTGTTTGTTTTGGTTGTTTTTTATTTTTATAAGGGTATACATGTAAAATATAGAACTTGACTTCATTTGTAGAGGAAGACTTCTTT
Organism: Pseudopodoces humilis; assembly: GCF_049639895.1. Classification (NCBI taxonomy): domain Eukaryota; kingdom Metazoa; phylum Chordata; class Aves; order Passeriformes; family Paridae; genus Pseudopodoces; species Pseudopodoces humilis. Next base: position 19,119,767 of record NC_142200.1, read on the forward strand.
TCCTGGGTGACTGCAGTAATACCCCTTAAAGTAAAGCAGGACTGTAGCCAATAGTACATTGAATGTGAAATAATCTAAAAAACCTTTTGTGAATTCACATATGGGAGAATCACCTTTGCTGAATGAATGTTTGCTGATAGCCTGAAAGCTTTACTGATAAATCAGTTTTTCAGGTGCTTGTTATCTATCAGAATGAGATCCAGGTTTCACAAGATGACTTTGGATTCTCAGAGAGCTATGCATCAGTACACAGATATATTAAGTAAATTCCTATTTTATATATGAGTACTTCTAATATTTAAATTCTAAAATATATACACCAAAGCCTTCACTCTGCAAACAACACATCTTTGGTTTTCTGTGTACTGAGTGGTAAAATTGGCTGACCACAACTTCTAACTTAAGGCAAAGACATGAAATAAATTCTCCAATGAAATTTGAGCAATGTGCATTTGAAGCCTCAGCAGATAATAGTGGAATTGTACTGACAAATCCAATAAAACTAGGGAGGTGTAAATCAATGAAACATTCTAGTTTATATTAAGAATGTAACTGTTTTTAAAGGCCAAGATCAATAAAAATAGAATGGTTGGGCATTTTGTAGCTGTAAAAGGCCTGGGTAAAGAAGACTGATATTTCATGCCCACCTGACCAGCTCTCACCTCATCAGGATTTGAAGTATTAATTAAAAGCATAAAATCTTTACAATGCTTTCGGTTAGTGGTAGTAAATAGTGAAGAGGATAAATGGCATGTCTCTATATTTGTTCTAGAGCAGGGCCTTTTGTCAGGTATTTATTAACTCCCACTCAAGATGTGCTCCCATCCTTCCTCTGCATAACTAAAAAAGATTTCCTTGAGTTTTTTTATATATCTTACCCTTCCCGGGCAGACCCAGCCAGATTATTAGAGAGAAGATGAAAAAAAATATTTTACTTTTTGAAAGAAATTAATCCCATGGAAATTGTAATAGCATTACATATACATGTCAATTACTATAATCATCATTTTACTGGGAAAGGAGAGCCAAAGTTATGTAATTTTATGTTTCTAGGTAACCAGTCGTGCAAGAAGTCTTAAGACTAAAAGATGTGTTTTTTCTTTTCTTCTCTTCTCTTCTCTTCTCTTCTCTTCTCTTCTCTTCTCTTCTCTTCTCTTCTCTTCTCTTCTCTTCTCTTCTCTTCTCTTCTCTTCTCTTCTCTTCTCCTTTCTTCTCCTTTCTTCTCCTTTCTTCTCCTTTCTTCTCCTTTCTTCTCCTTTCTTCTCCTTTCTTCTCCTTTCTTCTCCTTTCTTCTCCTTTCTTCTCCTTTCTTCTCCTTTCTTCTCCTTTCTTCTCCTTTCTTCTCCTTTCTTCTCCTTTCTTCTCCTTTCTTCTCCTTTCTTCTCTTTTCTTCTCTTTTCTTTCTCTGTGATGTAATGTTTTTCTGGGCTTCATAGGTTCTAGCAGAAGCAGGAAATCCTAACAAGTAGTGAACACAAAAAAAAATTAAAAAAGAAAATAGTAGTCCTGCACTTAGCATTTTGGAGCTGTTTTGTTTGACAACAAAATGCTTCAAAAGGCTGTGTGTGCTGTTTGGAGTCAGGACAAAGTTCTAAAAGATGAAATATTTTCTGTCACTCTGTTGTTTGCTAGAAGCTCATTGAAATCCAGTTTTGAAAATCAGTTTTGCACAAATGTCCACATTGTTTGAGTTGGACACATTGACTGTAATATTAGAATGGGTGTTTTCAACATTTGGGGGTTTATTTGCAATAAAATTCTGTCTCATTACCTTTTGTAAAAAAGCATTCCCTCCTGCAATTATCTTGTGATTCCAATATTTGCACTGCAGTGCTACTCTTTTATATACTTTGAGAATCAATTTGATACAAGAATCGTCTAAGTCAGTCTTTAAATATGTTACTTGGGCTATTTGTATTGAACATATGTTTGATGGGTGAGTAAATACCCTTCACACTTAAAATTTCTTTATACAAAATTATTAACATGTAAAATACAATTGCTGTATTTTTCAGGTGAAACAAGAAATGGAAAGTCTTGTTCAAAACAAAGGTGTCAACTCCTTCAAGATGTTTATGGCCTATAAAGATATATACATGGTCAATGATGAGGAGCTATATGAAGCCTTTTCCTGCTGTAAGGAACTTGGGGCAGTTGCTCAAGTCCATGCGGAGAATGGGGAACTAATTGCACAGGTGCACATTTGACATTTTGTCCATCAGAGTCAGGAATACAGTTGGTCCTAACCCCAGGTCTCTCCAGACACAGTCAGCTCATGCAACAGAAGCAAATCCAGAAGTGTGGAGAAAGCTTCACTGACTGGGCGCACAAGTCTCAAAGTCTAATTAGCATAATTAGCTTCACTTCATACTTGCTACTGCCACCTTAGTGCTGTGTGGAGGCACTGAGAGTTCTGAGGCCCTGAGGGTATAGCTGCACTGGTTATAGTCGACATCAGTGATAACTTGAGTGGTAGAATAGTTTCTTCAACTATTCCAGGCATCAGTGCTTTGACTCTGCTCCAGGTCCCATAACAGAAATTTACTCATTACTAAATAATCTCAAATCAGGACATCTTAATTTCCTGAGACAGAGTAGCAACAAAACCTTTTGCCTCTCTAAACCTTGGAGTTTTCAGAAGCTCTGGACATGCATCTTTGTGTTTAGGCAAGGATTTTTCCTTTTTTTCTCTCCAATGAGGGTTAGTAGTGTCATTGGACGTCATTGGCCATGATATTTAAGTGTCCATATTGAGAGAGGGGTAGGGTTTTCAAGAGTAGTGATTTAATCCTGCAAGCCAGTGAAGTGTGTTCTCTGAATTTACTTAGGTATTCTGAGATCTAAATTTATTGAGATATCTTAAATTTCAGATAAAACTACAGTAACTTATTTTGGAAAAAAAATCAGAACTGCCTAATTATTTTTTTCCTTGAACTGGCTGAAATGTCTAGTTCAGAATTCATTTGACTGACAGCATGCTCACGACACCATAGAGACGCTTTATCTGACTCTTAGATGTTTTTGTGTGGTCTTCAGGGTGCAAAGAAGATGCTGGCAATGGGAATAACTGGCCCTGAGGGTCATGAACTGTGTCGTCCTGAAGAAGTGGAAGCTGAAGCTACACAGAGAGCGATTACCATAGCAAATGCTGTAAACTGTCCCATTTATGTAGTCCATGTAATGAGCAAATCTTCAGCAAAGGTGATAAGTAATGCACGAAGAGAAGGTAAAAGACCTAATTCTTTTATGCTTGGACAATGGCACTGGGGGAAGGATCATGGAAAACCAAACATAGCATTAGTGTCTTACTTTTCATGGGCATCATAAGCCTCAGATTGGTGAATTTCTCGGAGTGGGATGTCTAAATTGTTTGTGTGTGTGTGGTGTTGGGCCCAAGGGGAGCAGTGTGGAAGAACAGCAACCAGAATTGAGACTTTCCCCTCCCCAGTGCAAATTTTTTTCTCTTTGTACTGTACCTCCAAGGTCAAAGTGATGGCCAGGACAGCATTATTGCATTAAAAATTATGTGACCAGTTCAGGACAAAAAAAACTCTACTGTTCTCCTTTCTTGAGTTTGTCTGCAAGACTTTACCAGATACCTTGATGAGAAATTCTATAACAGAGACCACACCTTATTTTTACAGACAGTGCCATGATGTGACCATGACTCCTATTCACTGGGCACTTAAAAGTCATGGTGAAGATGAGTGTCTGAAAGCCTTGATTTTCACTAGTGCAGGGTTGCTCAGGTTTGCACTGCAGTATTCACAAATAATTCTGATCAGCCAAGAGGGCCTGACTTTCCTGACTATCTGTTAGGTAGACTAGGAGCAGCCTGAAGGGTGTAGGTATTCAGGATGTTTTAATCTCCTTATCTATAAGTTCATCCAGAGCAGCACATGGAACAGCAGCACTGTGAGGAGACATTATCAAGGTGGAAGGAGCAGGACAGAAGCCCAAGATTTGGAGGACCTAAAATTATCTGTCCTAATTTTCCTTTTACATCTTTTTTTACTATGCTTTTACATCATTTGCATTTACAGCTTGTTTTCACCTGACTTGATACGAATTTCATAGAGACCTCAGTTTCCCTATTTCTTATCTTTAGATAATGCCTACACAGGGGGCATAGATTATTAATATTAAAATGTAGAGTATGAGGTCGTGATACATCAAAGCAGTGTGATTGTGCTAATATAGATGGATGTGTTTATGCCCAATATGTATGACCATGACTTCTAGTAAGATTTAGCAGTAATTCAAGTTTGTAAAAGAATCTACCAGAATGAGTTTTATTGGCACATCTTCTTGTACTGTGCTATATTGGATTTCTCCACTAGATGCCAGTGCTGCCAGGAATGTGGATTATATCCATCGCTTGTTTGTACATTCACAGGTGTCCTGTGAACACTAACTACAAGAAGCTATGGCTATATGGGAAATATCCAGATTAAAGATTAAAAACTGGCTGTGAACAAAAACAGTGTTTCATAATACACTGTTCAAGTGAAGAATTTTATGCTGACAGTAAATACTGTAAAACATTGATTAGGCATGTGTCATAAGAATAGTCTGCAGTGCCAGTTTGATTCCTGAGGATAGATGTATGTCTTTCTAGTATCTACTAATTAAAAATTGGGACAATTGATGCACATTGATGAAAATTGTATTTTGTAGCTTTCTGGGCTGATGCAGTCAGATTCACCAGTGCTTGCCTTTGTGCACAGCAACAAATAACATATCTTCATAATTCATATTGATCTGATTAGATGTATACTGTTTAGCAAAAATAAATCTAAGATTGATTAAGAAATTTCAAGAGATAACTAGAGTGCCACAAAGATAGCTACAAGAATTGTTGTTTTTAATAAGATTGATCTGTATAAATTTTGGTAATTGGAAATTCACTATTGTTGGTTAGCAACAGAAATTATTTTCCATTTTTCAGTAAAGAGTGGTAATAAAAAGCAAGGAGTTCCAGACAAAAAAAAAAAAGTATTCTCAAAGTATTGTATGAATGACACAATGACATAAATAAAACTGAAATATTTTTATGAAAGATTCAATTTCAAAAGGTTAAAAACAACTCTAATGTGAAAGTTGCATAAACTCTTAAATACTGGAAGCCTCTCAGGCATTTGAAATATTCACTCTAAAACAGTTTAGTCATCTTTTCAAGACCATTTTCCATGTCTTGATGCTAGCTTCTTGCTATTCATGATTGTGAAATTTTTCATAATTTTTTCATGTTCCTTTCCAAGCACTTAGAATGAAATACACAGTGTGTGTGCATATTCATCCCTGCCCATGTCAGAGGAAGATTGATATCCCTTCCAATTCTGTCACTGACCTCAGACAGGAAAAAAAAGCTCTCCAGTGAGTGAAATCTATTTCCTGATTGACAGTGTGATACCAGAATTGAAGCATTGCTTCTCAAATTCTACAGGACAGTGATTTTCCTAGTCAAAAATGTAAGTCAGAGAACCCAGTTCTTCCTTGTCCCTCATTCAGCTATACTAGGTGAGAGCTAATATTACAGGCTGAAGGCCTAATAGAGCTTGCTCAAGACAATAGGCATAATTCTGTTGTCTTCAGTGAGCTATGGCTCAGACCTGGAAGGTTAAAATCAGTCATACACATTGTAAAAAAACAGCAGTTCTTATTCTAGATAAAGCAAACTTTAAGAGAATTAATTGAGTGAGAGTCATTCCTTCTCTCTTCCATGCCAGAGTTCATCATCTATGTCTGCTCTGATCTCCAGCAACACCACTTAAGGAAGGAAACCTCCAGATTATAGCAGCATATTTTTCATGTACATCTGTAACAGCTGCTGAATATTCAGCAGCTGAATATTCAACTATATATTTGTGTGCATGACACTCTCATTCCCTAAAGTGGGAAGACAAAAGGGATTCTCTTCCTGCTATAGTATAAAATCTTTCCTCCAGTGAGAATACAATACAAGACTGTAGAGCTCTGGTGTCAGGCAGTGCAGCTCCTTCTCCTTATTAGGATTATCTGATGTGAATTTACTGGGGAAAATTACTGTGAATTACTGGGGAAAATTAATGTAGCCTTGTCACCCATTCCTGCCACCAGAAATGCTTGTGGAGAGAGCAAGGCTAATAAATGTGATTTAGTGGTACATGATTTATACTGTGTCCCCCTAAAAAATGCTTTCAGTCTAAGCTAAATCTAAGCTAAAGCTGGAGACCACAGAATCACAGAATGGTTTGGGTTGGAAGGGACCTTAAAGATCATCCAGTGTGATGATTAAAGATCATGTCCCTTTCTGCATTTAGTGTGCTGCTACAGCCAGGAAATTGTGGCTTTCTGGTGGAGACCTGGAGAACACAATCTTACTGAAAAAGTCATTTTCTAGAAAAGTTTCTCCTTGTTTAAAAAATGCATACAAAAATATGTCCTTGGCCAGATTCAAAGAAGCTTATTCAGGCTTACAAGATTGGTTCCTACCAACAGTCACGGGTTATGTCTCTTCTTAGTGGGAGGAAAGGCATGTCCACTGCTGAGGGAATACAAACTCTCAAGCTGATTCTGAGCACAGGAATGCAACTAAAAATGGCAACTTTTTAGCTGTCTCATGCAGGACAGCTCAGGTCCAGACTGTATATAGCTTAATGGATACAATGCTATCCCTGATTCAGTAAACCCTGCCTTGCTGTTCTGCTCCTTTCAGAGCATAGCTTGTGAGTATCTTTGCTCCATATGACCTTAAGTGCTTCTAAAACTTCTACTAGAATAAGAACCTATGGACCAGATTGCCAAATCCGTAAATGTTAGTTGGTGTTTTTCAGTATTGCAACTCTTTTTGAGTTCTGGTAGGTGGAAAAAGAAATTGCAATTGAATGCTCTTCTTTTTGATAATCTATTATAAATAGCTCTGGTTAGCCAGTTTGGGTATCTGATAAAAAGGTCACAATATACACAGCTATTTACCAGCTGCTCAGAGGTGTCAGGAAGACCAAACAGCAGAACACTTGGTGGTTCCTTGGTTTTATTGAATGCTGGAAAACATAATAATTTGAAAGACATGATTTATTACTGCATTGCTTCACTTTTATGCCTATGGGCAGAAGGCAATAAAGCTAGAAGAACCTTAATGCAGAATTTCCTTGTTGCCAGTGAGCAAAAAGAGCCTTAGCGCAGAATTTCCTTTTTACTATGTTTAAAGCAGAATCTTGATATTATTGTATCCTTCAGTCTGGCTAGTTGTGGCCCAAATGAAATGCAAGGAATTGCACATTCAGCAGAACTGTCCAGAAGTAGTCTGTTGAAACTGCAGTGTTCAGACTCAAAATCACTTGAGGGAATGACTTCTCCTCCCCACTCATGGGAACAAAGGGAGCTGGTCAGCTCAAACTCTGACTGCAGAAATACTGTAATCAGCTATGGTACATGAGTTAGAATCAGTTCAGCATATCCAACAGGGAGCTTGGAAACTTTCTTTTTCATTTTCATGTTGTAAAACTATGATGAGAAAATTATTTTCTTATTGTTCTATTCTACTATTCTTCATTTTCTTATTATACTATGAAGTATTTGTTTTCTTTGTTTAAAAATATTATTTTCCTGCAATTTTAACTTTAATAATAACTTTAATAACTAATAATTTGTAGCTATGTCCTAATGATTCATAGCTCAGGTTTACTTTGGATGAAAGCTTCTTTAGCTTGTTTAAATGCAGTAGGAGAGAACACAAACCACATTTCCCTCTCCCTCCCCTTTCTGGTGGCTTTGATCATGAGAAATCTGTCAAAAGACAAATATGACAGATTGGTTATATATACCAGACCTTCTCTATATGCATCTAGATTGGTGGCAGCCTACGCTCAAATACATTGTTTGGAGTTGGCCAGGGAAGGGCAAGAGCTCCTGCAAGAGTTAGGGAAGACCCTGAATTTGGGTGAATCAGGTTTCATCCCAACTTCATCCATTCTTCTGCTTTTATCCATTTCTTCTTAGGGTTCATCATTCAGCTCTGAATTAAGAAAACACTAATCTGCTCCAATCTCTTCATCAGTGAGTGGTCATATCACTTCCATGCATGGCCTCATAGTCAGTGCTTCAGAGTCCTGAAAATAAGATGCAAAAAACCTGTAAATAACTGCCAAAGTCATGTTTTCAAGTCTAAAAATGATGGTCTCCCCCTGAGCTCAAGTATTAATCTATAACATATGTAGATAAGTGGGACTGAGAACTTAGAACGCTCGGAGCCAAAGCATCAATAACAAGCACATTCAGCATGTCAGAACATGCTGAGGTGATTGTAGGAAATTAGTAATGCTAACAGGGAGTCCTTAGGCTGTGGACAAAGTTGTATTAGTTGTACTAGGTAGTACTTGGAATAAATGTACAATACAGTGACACCAAAGAAGACCTTGGCACCATGTAGAAATAAAATTGTTTGAGGCCTTTTTGCAAATCTAGCACCAAAGATTTCAGGAATGGCACTAGTGCAATGTGAAATGTATTTTGAAAATAATTGAGCTCCTCAGTAGCTACCTATGCCAGCTCAGGAGTTACAATCCAGTAGCTCACAGAAGTAGCAGTCTAATGTACAGAGAGAAATCTGCAAAGCTTTGCTTTTTATATTCCAACAGTACCATGACTGTGTGACTTCTGTGCAGAAAGTCAGAGAAAGGTCACAGTCTTGTGTCACCAAGCAATCACCAGCTGTGGCCTTGCTGGGGCAACACAGTGATGGTCCTAATAAAAACTGTGCCTGGAGTGAAATCTGGCACCCAAAGCAAAATACCCACTGTCTGTAGGGATCAGGGGAGGGAGAAGGCTCTTGCTGGGACCCAGCAGAGGCTGCCTTTAACCAGCACCAAGCAGCCTCTGAGTGGGTGTGGAAGGTCCCAGCTCATTCTGGCTCTTCAGTGACCACTGCAGTTGGAGGCATTACCAGCTGTCAGCTACAGAACAGCAAAGTGTCTGGACCACTCGCTCAGGGAGTGAGTTTCAAACTTGAAATGTTTGATGAGTTTCAAACCCATGTTTCCCAGGAGAAAAAAGTAGTTAAAATATGCTAGCTCTGTCCAAAGGCTAACAGCTAATCTGGGTTGGTGTGCTCTTCTGAGGAAAATAGGATAATGAGCACCAAAGGATAAAAGATTAAAATTTGGGAGATAACTTTTAAAATTAAGTTATTTATAATTTTTGGTTTGGGAAATCTTCCTATACTATCTGGTTTATGTCTCCTGCCATAATTATAGCCTGACAATTAAAAGTACCACCTTGCAAAGTCTGTATGCTGTATGTATTTATTTATTTATTTTTACTTACACTGTTATACAGTCAGTAATTTCAGAGCACTAAACAGGTGCTACCAAGTATATGAATCTTAAACATAATTAATGCAACTGAGGACTACATTCCTTTTGAAATTTCAATCACATTCCCAGTAAACAATGCATAAAACCCATTATAATATATCTGTCAACAATTTAATTTAAAAACTTGCCCAAGCAATGTTTTTAGGAAGAAATATACTGGGAAATCACTAGCAGAATATTCAAAACAAAGATGCTGTGTTACAGCTTAGTTTATTATGTCCTTCCGTGCGTTGGTGTTTATTTTGACAAACTCATTCAAATTTAAATTCATTGCCACCAAAAAGATCCTCAACAGAGAAAATACAAGTTATACATTTTCATGTTGTTTGATGTTGATTGCTTTATATTTTTCAGGAAAGGTGGTTTATGGGGAGCCTATCGCTGCAAGTCTTGGCACTGATGGCACCAACTACTGGAATAAAGACTGGGCTCATGCTGCAGCATATGTGATGGGACCCCCACTGAGGCCAGATCCATCTACTCCTGGCTTCCTCATGAACTTACTGGCCAAGTAAGCAGATGAACAAACAGTGACCGCTGATGCACAAATGCACAGCAAATTTTGTCAGGAGTACATAATAGCAGGCTGATGCTCTGGAAATTTTCTAAGTACAGAATGTTACATTATGAGAAAGGAAAAATGGAAGGTGACATCACAGATGAAAAAAAACCTCTGTTTTCATATTTAATTTCTCTGAACTCTTATGGCCTTCTGTCCACATTTGATTTTATTCAGTAAATAAAATTGCCTTGTTCATACTGCAGCAAAAATTGTAACACGACCAGGAAGACAGTAAGGCTCTAAGTCAGTGGGAAATGTGTAAAAGGTGAGGACATTTTCTGGGATTTGTTGTCAGCTGCCTTTTTCACTTGAAATTCAAATACTGCATGAAAACTAAGCCTACTAACTTCTGAAGGTACATATAAGGTATCCACTTCATACCATCTACTTCAGAACAAAGTAGAAAAAGAAGTATCTTTCAAATACCTTCACTTAACAATATGTGGTTTGCTGGTGTTTCATTACCAATAAAGGTTGACCCCACAAAGAGCCTGTAAAGGTGTGCCTGAACACTGGCTAAGTGTTGTGCAGATCCTTAGTAATTTCTGAGGTCATATGGAGTGACACAGACTAAAATTGCCCAAAGTGAGGATGAAACCAAGCTGCTTGCTCTGGGCAAAGTGGACAGTCCTCCATTTGTGGGACATCTTTGACATATCCAGAGCAAAAGTGTCAATGTTGGTGCTTGTTTTCATCTGAGGGGTTTCTGAAGAGGAAACTGCCTTTTAGGGCAACTGGCTGTTGCTGTGGAGCCAGTCTTGGAGGGTGGGACTGAAGGCAGGCTGGCAGGGCATATCAGTTTTTGTCTTGAAGGATGGATGTGTTGATCTACCCAGCCTTACAACAGGTTTTTCTCTGTGGTACTATCTGGTTCATGCTCTGACTCATAATGAACTTTGTTTCTCTGCAGTGGTGACCTATCTGTGACAGGGACTGACAATTGCACCTTTGACATATGCCAGAAAGCTCTGGGCAAAGATGACTTCACAAAAATCCCTAATGGAGTGAATGGTGTGGAGGATAGGATGTCAGTCATATGGGAAAAAGGTGTTGTAAGTATATAAAGATGTCCAAACATAGAGGTTTTGATTTCTCCAACAAAACATAATCTCTCAGCAGGTATTAACTCTTCAGTTTTATAAAGTATGTTTATCATAGGATAACTAATTTGACTGAAAACTATAACAGTCCTTATTAGCTCTCCCTTTATGCTCCTGGAAGATGGAAGAAGATGCTTGATGTTTAAAATATTTCACTGAAGAATCATTTCTATTGTTTAGCAGTAAGAGATTGATGTTGTTTCAGTGGTATTGCAAGTATATTGCCTTGAAGCATTTTTTTCAACTCGTGAAATGAAAATAAAAGGAAAAAGATGCCCAGAGTTTCAACTCTATCAGTTGTGTAATTTTTCCTCTTTGATCTCTCTCAAACTCAGCCATTGGAGGAGTTTACACAGCGGTATGCCTATCAACTTCTAATTTATGCTTTAAAAAATGCTTCTCTAATGTGTGGTTCAGTCATGTGACAAGACAAAATGAGCACCTTCAAGTTCCATTGACTTCAGATTCTCAGTACCAACACAAGAATGCTCAGTGCTTCTCAGATAATGTCTGATATGGTGGGAGCTAAGGAAATCTCTCGAGGAATCTGCTGCATACTAGGTGTTATGATTGCTCTGGCTAATGCAAAACTGTTACATTCTGGAAGCTCTAGGTCTATTTAAGTTCTCTTGCAGTAGTGAAGTCATGTTAATAACGCACTGTGAAGCATATTCATTTGTCACAGTATAATTACCTACCTCACACACTTGTTAAGAATGTGGTTCATGATGTCCCTTGTTTATCTGTATTTGGGATTCAGCTCCAGTTGGCATGTACAAAACACACACACTTGTGCCTATACTCACCTGTGGCACAGCTCACCTGAGATTTCTTATGGGGTAAAGAGAAATCTAGCTTGTGGTTCTTATGAAACTGAGACATGAATGTGTTCATCAGCGCTGCTTTTGAACAGTGCATCCTGTTGGGCAAGATAATTTTTTAAAATTTCTTCAATTGATAATATCCTCCCTTTTTTCACTTGTAAAACATAACACAGCTGTGTGAGTTTGTCTGAACAGCTTTCCTCCCTTCCCACACATCATTACTTAGAAGAGCAGTGTTCACCATTTTCATTACACTTTTAATCTCAGATGACTGCTCACAGGCCGCTATAAACATGTTTTTATGACATTCTGATTCCTAGACTGACCTGTGCACAACATTACTGCTAGTGTAGGTGGCTTTCCAAACAAACAATGGTCAAGGAAGCTGGATTAAATTAGTTGCACAGCATCCCCAAGATGTCCAAAGACACATGTATATCCATTGTTATTTGCTATTTTGCTGAAATGTCACATCAGCAGATCTGTTTCTTATACTACTTGATTGCAGCATTTACTGATCACTGCTATACTCCGTGTCACTGCTAAAGAAATTTGCAAATCAGTTTTCCTATATTACACATTGTACCTTGCCTTGTTATCACTTTCTAGGCTCCCCTTAATACTCTGTCACCATTTTTCAGATCCAAGATACTCGAGAGCAGTTCCGTTTCCTGAGGAAATTTCTGAGCAGGACCACAGATTTAAAGACAGCTAAAATATTTTATTTCAGTAGACTCATGGCTGAATCCACAGACTGTTTGGTTTAAAGTTGTCTTTTTTTTCCTCTTTGCTGTGGGATAAAGTAAGATAAAATTACTGTATTTAGTGCAAGTACATTGCATTATGGGCATCTGAGACAAATAGTTAATTTTACTTCTATGCTCTTCAGTATGATGTTTTTAAAAAATTGATGTGATGTCACTCATCCTAATTTTTCAACCAGAAGAGCATTTTTCCATTCCTTGGTTAAAAAAGTAATGAGTTTGCTTTTGTGTACCCTTTTGCAGCACAGTGGAAAAATGGATGAAAACAGATTTGTAGCTGTTACCAGCACAAATGCAGCAAAAATCTTTAACCTTTACCCAAAGAAGGGCAGAATTGCAGTGGGCTCTGATGCTGACATTGTAATTTGGGATCCTAAAGCTACAAGGTATGTATGAGAAGTTTTTCCCCCCCACCCCCCATCCAGCCTTTCTGCAGGGAAAAAACATCACAAAGCCATTGTACAACAATAAGCCTTTGGGTGAGGTTATGGTAGTTTTAAATAGCACCTCGTGTGAATTAATTAAAGGGTTTTGTCTCCCACAATAGCGTGTGTAAGGAGAGCTCTTTGATCTCTGGGTGGATTAAAAAGCATTCTCTCTGATTGCTGACTAAGTGCAAAAATTAAAAAGTCTGTACATTATGCAACCAGGGCTTGGTATCCTAAGAGTAATAATAACTCCTTTGGGATTTTAGAGCAACTCTTTTTAGTGCTGGAGTATGTTTGAATTCCTCCACTGCAAAGGGCAGGGAAAAGAGCCTGGTGCAGCATGACCCATTACACACTTTTGTTTTGAACTAAGAGCCACTTCAAACATGTTCAAGGTGAATTGAACTTCTGAAGCTCAATCCATTTATGCTTATGCTTTTATTTGAAGATTTTCTGATTGTGTGCACAGTAATTCTGCTAGAATAGAGCTTTTTGCACCGACAGATGCACAAACAGTGTCCTGGTGTCTCACCCTGCATGACTTGATACCATGGTACATTTAGGTCTATTTAGGCATGAAATGCCTTTCTAGGAGCTTCAACTCACGCAGAGTATTGTGCATTACAGCTGATTCCTGTCCTCAGGTGTATTCACACCATCAGCCAACTCCAGAATCAGGACTCTATAAGAAATTATGTCTTGAGTCTTGCTCTGGCTCTTGTGCCCATCCTGGTCTTGTTTAAACTGCCAGGAAATGGTCTGGCAGCTGTCTGCCACAGAGCCAGATCAGCTGGGGAGCTGTCTCTGAGCTGAGATGCCTACTGTGAGCTCTGTGAGTGCATCTCCACTCTTCCAGTGCTCTGCAGGTAACTTAAGTCTGCAGGAACTTTAACAACCGAGCCAACCTCTGACGTCCCGTGCACACAGCAGCAGCAGCAGGTCAGGAAGTGTCCTGGGCTGGCAGTTTTCTTCATGGACTCGGCTCTAGTGAGCAGTGTGACCATACAACTGTGCTTTCAGCCTTTGATTTTTGAAAAGAAAAAGTCGAATACTCAGCTCATGGTATAGGAAAGTTCTGAAATGTAACTGGACATGTCTGATTTCGGTAGCCAAACAGATAATGTGCTATACCCCCTCTACCCAATCCTAGATTTACTTTAAACCAAAAAAAGTATTTTGACCAATCTTCTGGTTTTTTGATTTTTGATATGTAATTCTCACTTGTTTCAGTATATTAATGAGTACTACCAAGATGTAAAAGTGTGAAGTCTTCTGGCTTTTAAGCTACAATATTTGAGGATATGGAGGTTCCTATTCAGAAGTCCCACAAAAAAACACTGACAGCACCAGCAAAAGAAGTTTCAGGAGCGTCAACAATCCAAATAAATATAGAGGCTTGCCCAGTGCTGGGTCAGGGAGATTTTCATGTGCCTTATACCTTCTGGAATGTTGAGCAAGCATATTTTGAGATACCAGCACTGAGCTATTTCAGGACAGTGAAGCTATGAACTCTGATTTAAAAAAACCCTGAAGGATTGTTTTCTGAACTCTCTTCTGCTCTGCCTGGGGACAAATGAATCTAGAAGAATAACAGACTTCTGACAATGTTCTCAAGGTGCTTTGTCAGTTCCTGTAATTATTTATCTTTTTGCCTCTCAAACATTCCTTCTGCATCCCTTCACTCTCTCCTGAGTGCTCTAATTGCCTTTTCACCCACTGCAGCTGTGAAGGTACAGTTTTTCTTTAAGCATTTTTTAAACATTTAAACTGTATCTTCTTACTGAGCAAGCTTATTTGAAGTTCAGCCAATATTTTCTTCCTGATCTGCTACTGTTCCCATTGTTTATCCATTTGGGTTTGCTGGGAGCAGTTTGTCTGCAGTTACAACTTTGTGACCAATATGAAAAAGTATAAATAAATCTCACTGGAACTTGTCTATTAATTTCACTACAAATCCTGAAGAGGGCATAAACAGCCCAGCAGAAAAAATGGATTTCAGCCATTTAAGATGTTACACAAGGCACAGCCTTGTGTGCTCTGTTGATTGTGGGGAGTGATTTTAATTTTCACAATAGGCTTGTTCCTGTTTCTTGCTAAGTTCTTCCTCTTTTGTGCATGACTTTTTTTCTTGTTTGCAACCATAAGTCTCGCAAGAGGGAAATGCAATTCTTCAGTTCTGGTTTGAGTTTGTTTTGCAGTAATCTTGAAATTCTGATTGATACCAGCCTAATGAGCTAGACTAATTCAGCCTAATTGCTGAAGTATTGCTGTGAGGAACTGATCTTATCACAATCTGTCAGAGGAAGTCTATACAGAAGATTCTGGAGTCATTTAGAAAGGTAGTGCAGCTCTATAGTACAAAAACTTGTATCCCTACAAAATGAGCTGCATTTCCCTGCCCACATCATTGCACAACAACACACTGGGTGCTATCTGAGCATTCAGGATTTTCTCTTTCTAGGTTACAAAACCCTAGTGAATTCAACGTGATGGCTCTGCAAACTGCGAGCAATTGCAATTTAAAGTTCTGCTTCCAGCACTCTGCTGCTCTAGCTGAGGCTTTCCTTTTAAGCATCAGTTTCATTGACTGGCCTATTTCTGTAGCGTTTTCTGATAATTTCTGCAGAAAACATTATATCAAAAATTACCAGATTTGCTACAGTTTGAAGCATCTGAATATTGGTTTTAACAGGTCTGCATGACAGCAAAAGCATTATTTGGAAGAAACATTAAATGTATAAATTGGTTAGAAACTGCATTACAAAAGATGGGTCGTGAGTCCTGCCAAAGTAGGTCTTTTCGTTAACTTCCTTACACTTATTCCATTCATTAAAGGCCACAAAAATACAAAAGGGATCTGCTGGTTTATGGCAAGCCATGTGCTACCAAATACCATATTGCAGACCTCAACACCCTCAGCATCCCAAGTACAGTCTGTGCAAGCAGGATTGTTGTGTGAAAACTCCTTGGGAAAATGCATGTAGGCAGCAAATGTGTACTCACTGTACCATCTTATTTTAATCTGTGCTTTGATCAAGACTGTGCACTGGCTTCTTTCAGCTGCACACAAATAATATAAAAGCCCCAAGTCTGTGAAATAAAAGCAATTGTAAAGACTTTTTCAGGACGAGAGAGCCGAGTAAGTAAGGGAAAGGGAATTTCACCTGTCAGCAAGTCGGTGTCCTCTATAACTGATGCCTTTAGCTATTTGAAAGCAAGCAAGAGTGTAAAATCTCTAGGGTTTGTTTCAGAAATGCTCAGCAAGGAATCTAAATATTGCAGTACCCAATTCAGGCAGTGAAAAGAGCTGAGCATCCCTTGTAAAGTAAAGGCAGAAGGACCTAAAGATCTCATAAAGAGACATCCAGCTCCCAGCAGGTATTAGGGCTCAATCAATTCACTGTAGCCTGTTGGAGCCTTGCAAGTAAACTCTGGATCAGGTCCCAAAGGCAAGATCAAACACCCATAAGGATAAGAAACCTGTCTCAAATCGAGTTTAACTTTCTAAGTCCAGCCACTTCATTATAACAACATGCAAATTGGGAAGCCACACTCCCCAGGGTTTTTCCCTCATTAAATATAGCTGAGAAGTTAGATACAACTGACAGCGAAGGCAGAGCTGGCTATGCAGGTAGCACTGTCCTCTCTGGGCTTTGCTGGAGTGCCCCACATGTGCTGGTGGAGCTGGGCTCAAGCCCTGAGCAGGGCAGTAGTACCAGTGCCAGCCCCAGCACAGAGTGGGGCCCCTGACCAGCAGGAAAAGTGGGAAGCCTGAGGTGGGGACAGGAGGGAGGAAAAGGACAGGTCACGCTGTAATCTACCTGCCTGATGTGACAGAGGAAGCTGCGTTTTCTAGTTTGTTTCTAGTATTTTTGCATTTTAAGGGAAACAGTGACTGGATGTGAATCAGCAAAATGTCAGAGTTCCCCCCTCTGCTGGCATATGTTCCCTCAATGCCTTTGTTTGCATGTAGATATGTTCATGGCTAAATCTTTTGCATTTGTTAGAACTGAAATCTGAAATGTCTCTCTCATTTGCAGTCAAGTCTGCAGCTTCAGAGGCTTAAGTGGGGACGTTACAACGTTTAAGCACTCTGCCAAGTAACTGCCTGTAATTTTTAGTAACATAAGAGAGGAAGAAACCAAGATGTTAGCAGAGGATTAGAATAAATAATGCTGCAACTGTCTTACTCTTTTGATGAATGAGCATAATTTTGAATACTGAATATATGGATGACTGCATCTAGTCACAATGAGACAAAATGAAATAATGTGGTGTACAAATATCTATGCAAAAGACAAGTATGTTCTGGTATTTTCAACAGCCCCGTGTTCTTTTGCACAAGTGAAAATGGTGTGCCTGCATAAATGCACACTAATTCACCAGAACCCTGCCAAAGATGTCTTATTTCAAATTAAGAAAATGGGGAGAAGGAAACAATAGGCACAAATTAAAATATAGCAAATTCCATTTCAACATGATAAATAATATTTATTTTTTTTTTCTGTGATGGTGACCAAACACTGGCACAGGCTGCCCTGTGGATCTCCCTCTTTGGAGGCACTTAAAACCTGATTTAACATGGCCCTGAGAAGCCTCCTTTGACTGACCCTGATCAGAACACAGGGCTTGGAATAGATCTCCAGAGATGCTTTCCAACCTCAGCAACACTGGTTCTGTGAACTGTAACAAGATAAGCCTCTCTGAGAGTGCATGATGTACATTTCCCTAGTAACTTTCTGTCTCCAAAATGTCACTTGGTCTCTTTAGAGAAGTGAATCTCAGAAATGTTACCCAAAAAAATTAAATCATTCTTAATCTTCCCCTTACATAATTTTGACTTTTTCCCTTGTAAACACTTCAAGATCTTTTACAGTCATTGAATAGACTAATTTGCGTTATGTTTTTCTGCAAGCTAATTTCTCGTTACCCTTTCTCTCCAGCCCACAGTTTTTCACAAGTGTTCACTTCCATCCTGTATCAGCTTGGAACAATTAGTAGGCCCAGTCTAGATAAGATTGTTGACAAATGAGCTACTTACCGTAATAAAAACATTATTTTGTTGTCAATCTGTACCACCCCCTCCCCCTTAAAATTATGACTTTTAGGAGGTACGATTGCATGAAATAAAGATCCCATTTCTTCAGATAAGTCACTTTGTTCTAAAGTTCCCAAACATTAACGTCTTGCATCTGTTTTTATCTACAAATCTTCTCAATTCATATGACTACTCAGAAGTAATGCTTATTGAAGATGTTTTTTAAGAGGCTAGGAACATAACTTTGCAAATAGTTGCCTGCATATGTTTGCATATGCAGTTATTGCAGTTCCTCAATATAAAGTAGGCCATGAGGTTTTTAATCCACATTATAAGCTTATAGCTAGCATTTTCACATACAGATTTTAAGACTTTCTTATTTTTCATCTATTTTCTTCTCTCTGTTCTTTGCTTTTCCTTTAAAATAAAGCTCTTAATTATCATTATAAATGACTGGTGACTCAGAAAACACAGAAAGGTGAAAGATTTCTTTCTTCTAGATTTTAGAAAAGCAGGTTACAGAGTTCAAAAGCATCTGAAAGTGATGAGAAGAGGCAACTCTTGCAGGCTGATACTGTCCTCAGTAAAGCTGAAAAGCTCTGAGATACTGCAATATAAGTACTGAGAGTAGTTCCTTACAGCTCAACTGCTCATTCCTATATAAGGTGGTTTTCTATGGTAGCTGTCAACAAGGCAGCTGTTTTCAATTACAGACTTTATTACTATGTTTTAAATTAGGTAATTAATTGATTGTAGAATAGGTGCCCTCCCTTAACTGAAATGTTGAACAGCTATTCTTGCTTAAGTGCTGTTACCTACAGCACTCCTTCATATTCCCATATCTGAAATTTTTAAATAAATCTGACTGAGGTATGTTGCTAATTCTATTGAATGTAATTAAATTCTTCATTTGCTTGCTTATGTAACCTTAAAAATTAAAGGGACAATCATTATGGTAGTCAAAGTTTTGGTTCTAGAGCTGATGTAGCTTCATGTCCTATGCATTACAAAAGGTGTAAGATCACTCTAATGTCTAATGGTTTCCCTTCATCCATGTCCCCCTCCTGCCCAACTTAACTCACTGTTTACTGTTTCAATCTCTGGGTGAAGCATAGACATGTTTGTTGAGATGAAAACTGATGCCTCTAACTCCTTAACAGTTTTAGGTCATACCTTGAGCTGACTACCTGTGAGTTTCACCCTATGTCTTGCTGCATTAGTCTAAGCTGCTGCTCTTTTCCAAGTTTCAAGCTGCAGTCTGTAGCTTATTTAGTTACAATACTCTAGGAGTGCCTGTAAAGTCCTTTCTCATGTAGAGCATAAATAAATACAGTACTGCTAGTCACTGAATCCTCGCACAGTTAGAGCAAATCTGTCAGTTGCTCTTTGACTCTACATTAGTTGGACAGAGTATTGTGGTGAAAAAAGACAATTTCAGAAGCACGTCTTCCTCTTTGGTAGTAGAGGAATGGCAATGTATATATTAATGGCTTCAAATCACTTTGCAAGCCAGGTGTATCCAAAGCAGCTGAAATGAGCTGCATGAAAACACTGATGTAAGAACAATATAGGACCTGATGTCTTTAGACATCCCTTTGTAGAGGAGAATGTTTTTTAAATGTTGAAGTAATTGTTCTGATCTCAGTCTCTATTATTGTTTGAAACAAGAGCCACTGCAATTTATAACCAGAATTAGAGAATTTTTCCAAATTGTATTTTAAAAATACAATGCAAAGTTTTGAACCTGGACTCAGAATCTGCTCTCATGTAAGTAATCTCTTGTGTCAGACATCACTTAGGATGCTGGAAATGGCTGTTAAGTTGTACCCTACTGTGGTGGCAGTCTTTATTTCTTGGATTATTAGTATGTTACAACTGTTTTTGCCAAATAGCTGAGAGCAAACATCAGAACTTTGCTAAGCTGACTGCCACTGAAATTGGTGATACAGGTGTAAACAGTCTGCTGCATAAAGTTGCTGAATTGGGAGCTTCAGACCCAAAAATACCATGTAGTTCTGTTTGCTTGCTTGCTAGCTACCTGAAACTTTTACTGACATTGGTAATGTCAAAGGGTTAAATCACAGGCAAATTTTGGTGGTTTCCATCAGGGAAAATGCACTTCACCTTCAGAAGGGGCAGCATGATCTACAGCTTGTTTCAGTAGAAGAATTATAAATGAATTCTATTGAGATTTGTTGTTGAGGCAAGGTCTGGAAATGTGTTTTGTCCTGTTGCAAGGTTTAGCTGTACAAATGGATATTATTTTTGAATGTGCCAACTTCCATTCATTCTATATCTTTAAATGAAGGACGTACTTACCTCTGAGGTATGGTTACCTCTAGTGATCCTGTTCTGTTCATTTAAACAGCTCACATGTTGATGAAGGATCTTGCTTAATTTTCCTGTGTTTCCTCAAATTATCTTCTCCATTTTTCTTTTCATGTCCCTGTGCTATTGTGCAAGTAGGTAGGATTTATGTGCAGAGAATCCTGAAGTTTATTATATTACAGTTGTTCTTACTGTTCTAGTAATTGGACCCATAAGGGTAATGCAATAAGCTAGGGGACTATGTTCACAAACTCCTAATAGGGCTGTTCTAACAACCATGGTTACATTTGTTTGACAGCATTCAATAGGACCAGTGAGAACAAGAGAGGTTTGATTTTTCCCAGTGTGAACCTACAAGGTGATGCTGATATTGGTGAGCAGGCATGCACAAGTTTTCTGTCCAAGGTGTGTTGCATAAGGCAAAGTTTTTATTCCTGTGGGTAGACTGGTCATAGGTGGTATTTACATATTTATAGCCTTTGAAATGTCAGTTACCACCAAGATTTAAATGTAGCCCTTAGCAGAATCAATTACTCTTAGTTCAACAGAATGATATGAAGGAAAAACTAAGTATCCTTCCATGAATTCTTTTTTCCTCTTTATAAGAAATCATTTTGAATATTTAATATGATTATTTTTGAAAATGGCTATACTTCAAGGAAGATACTGATTTTTTGTGGGTTTATCGTTTTGATAAGGATATTGACTAAAGTTTAAAAAATCTTCTCCAAATAGATCAATATTTTAATCTATTAATATTTTATATTGCTTTTGACTTTGATAATTCCTTTGCAAAAAGATGTAGTCTCTGGAATAATATGAATGCATGTATATGCATTATAATATGTACATGATAGAGTTTTGATTGTGTGAGCACCCATACTGGAAAAAAAACCTACTGGTAACCAAAAACATGAAGCTTTTTTCTTTTCAGAAACTATAAATGACAAAAAAATGTAAGCTCTCTAAATAATATGTATAATCTGTAGCTTGGATACAAGAAGTTAATAAAATAATTAACTGAAATTCAAAGTCCTTTGACCACTGTAGTTACAGTACATAGTAAGTAGCTTGACAGGGAAAATAGACAATAAAGAAAGTATACACAGCCTGGGCTTCCAGATAGTAATGTCAGCTCTTGCACTGGCTCTGCCTTTAAAGTAGCCAGTTAGGGTTGGAAAAATTGTCTAGGAAAATGGAAATCGTATAGAAAGAGGTCTATATATACAAAAAGCAGTAATACCATCATTCAAATGATGACCATCAGATTGTTGAAGTCTGAAATTATAATTTACTTATTACCCTTGGAGGAAAGGTATGTAGAAGAGTGATGTCATTATTACTTAGCAGTACTGAGATATTTGGGCTGTCAGTCACTGAATCAATGCAGCTCACATTAAGCATTACCAGAAATCATTACCATCTAC
Organism: Pseudopodoces humilis; assembly: GCF_049639895.1. Taxonomy (NCBI): domain Eukaryota; kingdom Metazoa; phylum Chordata; class Aves; order Passeriformes; family Paridae; genus Pseudopodoces; species Pseudopodoces humilis. Next base: position 19,141,594 of record NC_142200.1, read on the forward strand.
TGACTTTCCAGTGAAATGGTCTTTGTGTTAGTTGTGAGACTCAGTCTTTGAAACATTGCAGCCATGCTCTTCAAACTTGAAATTGCAAGTCATTCCAGCTAAAAGGTCAGAGCTTTCTCTGATTGAATTGTGCATAGATATTTGCTTGACAAGGCAAAATGAAATCATGTTATCCAAAGAAAATATTGCAACCTAATTTTTTTTCTTCTAATCTCTTTTGTAGTGGAAAATTTTGCATTTAAAGGCTGCTGAGTTCTGTCCTTTTGACTCTCTCTTCATTCTTTTGAAATGCAATTACTGTTCAATGAAATGTTATTGCACTATCCTATTTTTACAGCTGCTCTATGATCCACTGTACAATGTCGTAGTTATATAATGTTGCTAAATTTTCTTCCTATATCAATTTATCAAAATTTTATAATGAAGTAAAATGCAAGGATCATAATAATTTTGTGTGTTGTTTTGTAAACACAGGACAATATCTGCAAAGACACATCACCAGGCAAATAACTTCAATATATTTGAAGGAATGGTCTGCCATGGAGTTCCAGTTGTGACAGTTTCAAGAGGCAAAGTGGTTTACGAAGGTGGAGTTTTCAATGTCACAGCAGGAGAAGGCAAATATGTCTCCCGTCCACCATTCCCTCCATATGTCTACAAAAGAGTCAGGCAGCGGGAACAGGTTAATTAAACTAATAAATCTCTGTAATGCCTTGTACAACATGAGGATAACTAGCTCTTGGGAAGAGAAGTTTGGGGATTCAATGGTAATTTTCCTTACTAATCAAAATATGCCAAGGTGGGAGGAAATGAAATGAAGGACTCAATTTCTATTGCTCTTTATCTTACAGAAAAATACTATAGATTAGTTTCTGCTCTTACAGTAGTCTGTACAGTTCATGAACCAAGCCTCAGTACTTTTAAAAATAAACATGTCCTAATTGCAGTAAAAGTGGACAAAGTTTTGCTTCTGAATAATCTAACTATGACATTTCATCACTGATTTCAATGAAAATCACAGGGCCAAAATTTCATATCAGGAAGAAATCTTGCACCAAGGAAGAAATAAAAAATTTTATAATTCTTTAATGGATCAGATACTTTGAGCTAAACCCTGCAGATGCTGAACATTTTTTTCTGTGTTCCAGCAAGAATGTGTTAAAAACTGACCATGTGCAAAGGGCACTGCTGGGTCAGGCAAGATAGCTCTGTTCGAGCTTTTGTTCTCTTCTGTTTTTGAAATAGAAATATTTCAAATATATAAAGATTGGATTTTCAGTGCATATTTACCATGCAAGCATTCATGATGCTGTTGCCTCTTTAGTGTACTGTGAATAGGATTTTCAAAAGCACACTGAGTAAATACATTTTAAATCACCACCTGAATCAGTGGGATTCACTGCAGGATCTAAAAGCTGTATCAGATTAGCACCCATACTGGGCATAAGGCCCAGTAAAATGCCCCCAAGATAATTCTATATATTTCTTTCTACTGTTGTTTTGATGGACTGAGAAGAGCCTGTAAAAGTGGCTGAATGACACTTTCCTCCAAAGACCACAATTTCACAGGATGCAGTGACCTTCCTGCACATAATACAGTATCAAAACTAATGTAAACTGAAATGTATAAGACATTTGATAATTGCACAGTTCTGAAAAACTTCCATTAACATAGTGGTTTCCATTTCCCATCGAAGCTTGAGAATTTTCTCTTAACCCAAATATAAATTGCAGCATATCCTCAGAAGTGATTTTTCAACCAGCTCAGCCTCCTGTAGCCGGCAGCTGGAATAGTGAGTGATAGATATCCACATAAGGCAGAATTTGCTTTGTGTCATTGATATTTATTTGCCTCTCTTACCTGATGTATTAAAAATATCACTGGAAAATGTGAATACCCTAACAAATAGAAGATTCTATAAAATGGGGTGGAACATGTTGTTTCTTTAAAAAATGGATTTAGAGTTCTACTGTTACAGTGTTGAACAGATTTAGCTGCCCAGCTCCTGATGAAAGCTGAGAACTGAACAGTTTAATCCCAGTGCGAGGGATCTTTTCCAGAGAGAAGTTAGATGAAAGTACTGAGATGCATTTCATAGAAAGACAGATTATCATAAGACTTCTATTTCAATTTTATTCAATTAGTAATTGCAAGAGAAGACCAAATAGTGAATGATTTAAAACATTTTATTGCAGGTATGTCAACCTGTTCCTGTCAAGAGGGCACCATATAGAGGCACGGTCTCGGGAGCATCCATCACACAAAAATAACAGGCTCATTCCCCAGTTTTGGCTACTGCAGGTAACCTTCTCTTTTGGTTTGTGAAAACTACTTAATGCTTCTCTGAAACTTCAAGAAAACAGAAGAGTTGCAGGCTATCTGGTGATAGGCTTGTCTCAAATAAGCCCTCACAGAAGCTGAGTTGTCTTGGTATCTGTAAATTCGACAAAAAAATCTGGCAACTCAGGCATGGAGAACCTCATTTTGATTGGAACCTTATTTTAAAAGTTCAGTTGAAAGAAACTGATGAGGTTTAGCTGCTAGACTGAGACATGGGTATGAAGGCCTATACAAAACCTGAGTTCAGTTAGCAACAGGAACACAAAACGAAGCATGACTATTTGACTTGCAAATTTACAGGAAAAATCTAAAAAAAACCAAATCAGCTTGATGTAAAAAACTAAATTTTTTAGTGTCCCTGTGTTACAGACAATAACCCCCCAAAAAATGTGCTGTTTGGGTTAAGCTGGCAGATTTGTTTTGCAAAAACAAAATCTGTCTTTGAGAAAAAGAAAGCTCCAGGGAGACTTTAGAGCAGCCTTTCAGTACTTAAAGGAAGCCTATAAGAGATGTCAAGAGGGAATTTTTTTTACATGGGTACGGAGTAGTCGGACAAGGTAGAATGGCTTTACACTGAAAGAGAGAGTAGGTTTAGATTAGATATTAGGAAGAAATTCTTTACTGTGAGGTTGGTAAGGAACTGGCATGGGTTATCCAGAGAATTTGTGGATGTCCCATCTCTGGAAGTGTTCAAGGCCAAGTTGGATGAGGATCTGAGCAGCCTTCCTAATAGAAGGCATCCCTGTCCATGGCAGAGAGGTTGGAACTAGATAATCTTTAAGGTTCCTTCCAACCCATGCCATTCTGTGATTCCACAGATAAAGTTGCTGCAGCCAGTGCCAGCAGTGTTTGAACTGGTGTGAACTCATCACTGCTAACAGGAGTAACAGCCAGCATCTCCCCTTCCCTCCTCTCCAGTGTTCACAGTGTGTAACTCGGTTATTGACAGCCCTCGTATATGCCCTGGTGCTCGGCAGATCTTTCTGTGAGCAGAAACCAATTAGTTTTGTCTTCTGGGTTAGTTTTCTGTTGCCTTGGTGAGTTGAAGTGTCTCTGAGAAGAATCAAGCAAAGATCAATGCAGTGCAGCATGTGAGTGGGGTGAGGCAGCTGGGGACAAGGACTAGTGACAGCACCTCGCTCTCTTGCTGTTTAACAAGCAGAGGAAATGCTTCAGGAAAAGGTAAAAACTAGGCAAGTCCTTCAGCAAGCACAGTCGAGCCATGCTGCTGCTGTGTGCCAACTGCAGCTGAAATGTTGTCTGCTACAGCATGGGAGTTGATTACTATCAACTGGGGGGAACAGTGAGTTACAGCAAGCATGCCAAAATCCAAGCTGATGTTTTGGGTGCATATGTGTACCAACAATGAGATCAGCTAGTTTGAGAAATGATTTCCCAATAGGTGAACAGAAAGCCCCAGTTTGCACCTCACATAAAATGAGTCTGTTCTTAGTGCTAATTAATATGGGACAGGAACAAAACCTGCTATGGTAGGAGGGTGAAATTAGCTTTTCCACATTTAATGATATCATTCCTTTAAAGCTACCTTAGAGTGAACCTCATCCAGGCATCAGTAGCAGCAACAGAGCGCAGTCTCCTATTTGTTTTCCTCTGTCCTAAGGGAAAAGCTTTTCTAATAGAGAGGACTAAAGGCCAAAGCTTCAGTAGAGTGAGGGAGCAATAATAATTCTTTCTAGCTCCTAGCACTCCTTCTCCATTATTACCTCTGAGTGACAAATTGCAAAGAAGAGATTTTCTTTTGAAAGATGATATCATATTGTCTTTTTCTTCTCTGTAGATAAAAGCAAATGAAAATGACCTTGCTGCCCCCACCAGCAGTTCCTTCTGGGTCCAGCAATCAATTCACAATCAACTTCTCAAGAACCAACATGAAACAACAGTAACCATTAAGCATTATACTTGGTTTCCTACATAAAATTGTCATTGAAATTTATCCTTGAAAAGACTTTTGCTGTAAGAATTGGAAAATTCTTTTTAGAAAACAGAGTAATAATAAAAAAAAACCCCTGCAATTATAATGTGGCAAGAGTTCTGTACATTCTTAAAAGTACGTAAGTTTTGGGATGGTATTTCTTAATGTTTATCTTTAGAGGGTATCAGCTACCCAATAATGTAAAAACAATGAACAATGTTGTTTAAGAACAATTTTTAAACTCCTGCTCTGTTGGGTCCCAGGAGATGAATCCTAATTCTCTGATTTTATATGTTAGGAAGATCTCTATTGTGCTTGACAATGCAGAGAATTCTGAGAAAAGATGCTGAATTTTATTTTTTAACTTTTTCCTATCTGGAAGGGGTCAGTACAAAAATCCGCTGATTCAGGAGAACACTCACTATTTTGGATCTGCTGTCACATCTCCATGTCACTGTCTTTAAAGAACTTTATATATTTTGTCCCTGCCAACTGCACCACCAAGCTTGTTTTGGTGGGTTCAGCTATTTCCTTTGTTGTATCCTAGGCAAACATATGCCAACCATACCTGTGAATTCAGCTACACTAACAGTTTGTGCCCTGGTTTTATGAAGAGACACACCCCCATCACCTGAAGGCTTACAAAGTGAGATCGCCAGAGCAAAACCATAATGCATGAATGCCAAAAAACCTTTTCAATTGAAAATGTGAGGGTTTTCCCAATATAACTAATACTTAGTTTTTTTATAGGATAGTATTCCTAATTTTAAAAAATCTCTTTTGCTCAATTTGTCTAATTTCCATTTTCAGAGGTTGTTGTACTTCAGAAGCCTGATTCTGCTACCATGTCTAGACAAATTTTGATTTGGAGAACCTGAATGTTATTTAACATTGTATTTTCATATGTAATAGCTCTTTTTTGAAGCAGCTGTTGCTGGGAAAAATTTAAGACAGTGTCATGGTTTAATCCCAGCTGGCAGCTAAGTACCACACAGACATTTGCTCCATTTCCCCCCTCCCCCAGTTAGACGGGAAAGAGAAACTGAAGAGTAAAAATTGGAAAACTCTTGGTCTGGGATAAAAACAATTTAATAGGTAAAGTAAAAGCCATGCACACAAGCAAAGCAAAGCAAGAAATTCACTCCCCATTGTCAGGCAGGTGTTCGGGCATCCCCAGGAAAGCACTCTGAATGCTCCCCCTGCTTCTTCCCCCAGTTTTACATGCTGAGCCAGAGCACATGGTCTAGGGTGTTCCTCGCATCAGCTGAGCTGTTCTGGCCTTGTCCCATCCCATCTCCTTGTACATGTCCAGCCCTCTTGCTGATGGGATGGGGTGAAAAACAGAAAAGGCCTTGATGCTGTTTAAGCATTTCTCATTGATAATGAAAATATCCTTAAATTATCAATTCTATTTCCAGCACAAATCCAAAGCACAACCCCACACTAGCCACTGCGAAGAAAATTAACTCTACCCCAGCCAAAAACATGAACTGGAGCACTGGAAGGAGCACTGACTGAATTCTGAGCACTTCTGAATTCGTTCCACAATCTCATCCCTGAGCTATCACTTGCTCATTACATCCTTAAATTGTTGCTCTGTCTGTTCTGTAACTGTTGTGCTAAGACAACAGATGCCACATACCAGGTTGGAAAGGTGGTTTAGAGATGACTTCTGCAGCCCATACAGTTTTCTTGAGCCTTTTGTGGGAAAGTGAGACAATAATTGTTTTCCCAGATGTTTAAATCCTATCACATTTAGCCATAATCCTCAGGCTTCTCCACCACCTACTGAGAAAAAGGTTTGCTTGCTTTGACACTTCCTTCAGTCTGTTGGTCACTCTGTTTGCTTTGAGCAGTGATACTGCTGCGTTAAAACCCTTTTTTTCTGGAGCAATGTCTGTGCAGGGAAGCCAAGGAACTGTTTTGTCAAGGCTAAAACACAGAAATGCTAAATCCTTTATTTGCTTAGCACTTCTCCTTGGAATGCTACTGGTTTCCACCTCTTTCCTGTATGGAAAGGCTGGAGATTCAAACACTTTGTTAAAGAAAGGAAATAATTCAGTTAGTCATGTTTTCATCTTCCTCTCCACCCAGACAGAAATTTGTGATCTCTAGTACTCCATTCTCCCTGGTGATGTGGATTCCAGTCAGGAGCAGAAAAGCAATTTGGGAGATCTGATCCCTGCATGCACAATACTTCTTTCATCCCCATCGTTTGCCAGAGAAAGCCTCATATGGCCAGAATATGATTTTACTAATAAACAATAACATGTTTATTGCTGGCACTCGGGTCACCCCCCGTGAACCCAGGGCTGTGGTGCAAACACCCACACCCGCAGCGCTTCTCTCTCCAGCCTGAAGCTGCGGGGCTGGGTCTCTGCAGAGCAGCGATCCTGCGGCTGCAGCTGGCCACTGGAGGGCAGGGCAGGTATGATGTATCGGCACTGAAACGAGGAGGAAGGCACTGCCGTGCACAGCAGCACCCGTGAAACATGCTCACGTCTGACATCTGTACCCCTAAGGTGGACAGTGCACCCTGTTTTCAGGCTTTATTTCATCACAAGTACAGAGTGATCCTTTGAGCCTTACTCTCCACTTCTGCGATGTAAAACACAACTAGAGGAAAAGCTTTGATTATTCATTTCTTTTTTAACTGCATCTCTGGGCTATTTAAACTGCAATGAAAACAGCGAGTCGATGTGATAATATTGACAGAGCAGGGGTCACGATGACAGCAGTTATATACCCAGTGTCCTCTGACCTTGCACACCCAGCTGCTCACATGAAATGCTGCAACAAAACTAGCACAGACGAAAGAAGTCTTTACCTTGGCTTTAGGAGCCAGCCAGGTTTGGGGGTATGGGGTGGTGATAAGGAGAGATCCATAAACCCGGTTGCTTAAAGGAAATGTCCTTGTTTGTATTCCACTCCAGGAGGGTGAGGAGCACTAGCATGTCTCTCTGAATTACCTTCACAAGGCAATCCAGTCAGCCTTTCATTAATTTTACAAACCAGATTTGATCCAATTGGAGGATTTTTCACAGTAAATCAAACAGATCCTCCACTAGTGAAGGACGTTTAAAAAAAGGAAGTTGAGTTCTGCTGTGAGCTTAGGGAAGGACAGGGATGACTGAGTCAAAAGCCAAATCTGAACTTCTCAGACTTGTTCTTAGTGCTGAATATGTTTCTGACAGGCCCTAGAGATGCATTTAGAGACAAAGCCCAGTAACATGATATTAATAGATACAAAAAAATTCTATTACACCAACAAATGAATAAAAATCCTTAATTTCAACTGCACCTATGTTCCCTTGTGCTCAGCAGAAAGAAGAACATTGCATGCTTTAATGGATGAGAAAGAATGATCTTTTGGAGACGAAGAAAACATACTAAAAGAGGAAAGAAGACTATAAATGACAGAAGAAAAGAGCCAAAATAAAATGTAGGAAATCTGAGGAGAGGGTAGGCAAGAGGAACAGAAATAATTGTGGGTGGAACGCTGTTTGGGTTTTTTTGTAACTTGTAGACTTTTGTTTAAAAAAAAAGAACAACTGAATCCTGTGGTTGAGGGTTATGGTTAACAGAGAGGCCAAGGAAATAGCTGAACAACTTGCAGAGGAGACAGCTGAGGATAAACAAACTCCAGACTTCCCCTGCTCATAGGACAGGAACAAATGGAAGAAAACAAAAAGAAATGGGGTCTGGAGAGAATGAAAAGTATGTCTCAGTGTAATGGGGAGTGACAGACCTGCCTTTTCATCCGTATAGCTGAAGGAATAGGTCTGGTACTGTAGACCAGTAAGTAAGAACTGTCCTACCACTGAGATAAGTGCTCAGAAGCCATGTCTAATGGGTTTTGAGTATCTCCAAGGATGGAGATTCTGTAACCTCTCTGGGCATCTCATTCCAGTGTTTGACCACCCTCACAGTAAAGAAGATTTCTTGTGTTTCAGTGATCTTCCAGTCAACTACCTGGTCTTTATGTTTGGAAGCAGCTACCAGGGGAAATTGTTCCATCACCTTCCCACAGATTGAGATGAGTCTGCCAAACCTGTAGTTTCTCAGATTTTCCCTCTTGCCCTGCTTGAAAATGGGAGTGACATGTTCCAGTCCTCAGTAATCCCTCCTGATGACCATTTACAAAAAACATTTCGAGACACCTTTCAGTGACATCAATCAGCACCCTCAATACCCATGGATACCTCCCATCATGTCTTATGGTGCTTGAGTGCTCTCTAACCACAAGGGATAAGTCTTCCTTGCTCCAGCCTTTCCTTCAGGTCTGAGAGGTCTGCAGTGGCTAAAGATCAGTCTTACCTGCAAAGACTGAGAAAAATAAACACCTTGGGCTTCTCCATGTCTTCTGTCACTGGTAGTGGGGTAAAGCATCTAGGTAAAATACTCAACAGAATGGACATATTGTGCAGAATTACAATTAGTTACCCAAGAAGGATTAGCTTTTATCAGTTTGAAGGGCAAACTAAGCAATATTTAGTTGTCCTGACAGGTAGAGAGGAGAGTGTCTACATTCAACATTGGCTGAATTTCCTTAAATTAATGAAAAATGCAGACATGGCATTGTCCTGCAAGTGTACTACAGAGCTCAAAATCCTAACAGATTTAGACATCTCTCCCAGTGATTGCCCAACATCTGAGTCATTTTTATGAACCATTCCCATGGGCTGCAAACCTTTCGCTTCCTCCTTGTAGAACAACAGAATGAAAAAGTATTCTGAGTGGCAGCACCATCAAACAGGAAAGGCAAGAAACTCCAAAACAGTTTTCCTCCTGATGATAAGTGTGTGGTGTTTTGTCATAGTGCTGAAAATCAGGCTTGCTCCCATACTTGAGCTTGTCCTTTGGGATTGAAAGGAGCACATGCAACTCCTGCCAGTGATTAGACAGAACTCTGCCAAAAAAAAATTAGCTCTTACTCACATGTAACTCTTTCCCTTTCAATGATTTGCAATGATAACAAGAGTGTGATCCTCTTATCAATAGTACCTGGATAGCTATTCTGTTCTGTGAGTCCAAATTTAGAGCAACCTCCTAATTGCTTCTCTCTCACCAGAATGCTTCTTGCTACTGGTGCTTGACAGTAGCACCTAAAATACAAGCTGACATTCTGCTACTATTTCAGGCTGTCCCACTTTAACAAAAAGGACATAGGCCTCTCAGAGACATTCAGCACAACTCTCAATAATGCATGGCTTTAATCCAGTACCATTTCCCAGAGACAAATTGTTGTCATACCAGCAACCTGAACCACCTGCATGCATGAAGAAGTGAGACTTTGGAAGGCCCGAAGAAAAACATTCTTCATGTTTTTCAGTGGTTTAAGTGGAAAATAACTTCTGACTTGCAACCAGCGAGTTTTAAGTCTTAATTCATTCAGATAACAGAGACATTGATCAATGGCTGTCCTGAAACCATGCATGTATTATAGAGGAAGGGAGCAGAATTTCCTATTATCCAGACTAAAAAAGGAAGTTGGCTGTGTCTGAAAATCAGAAATACACTGCCTGTTGGGTACATTTTTTAGCTCTGCATTAAATCTCTAAAGCTACATAAGTCATTCCTACATCTTTGGACGTTTTGTATTTGTTCTTGTATCATATGGAGGTCACATTACCAATATTGGTTGAATAGATGAAGCACTTCAGTATTGGATCAGTTTTATTTCATTGAAGTCAATGGTGCTTATGCAACATAATTAAGACCATTTTTGTCTCTTCAAGCTTCCTTAATCTGCAAGATTTGAAACATTGTTCACCTCTACTTACATGCCTCAGCCTTTAAAGATAAGCTTGTTTGCACCCACAGCACTTGATTCCTCTCTATTCTAGCACTTGTGACCATTCTTACTTCTACCTTTTACACGACCTCTGTCATAATTATCAAAGGGATTGTACCATCTGCACTAATGATACAGTCCATGGGTATGTGGATGTGGGAGACAGACCAAGTAAGGAATTGTGGGTGGGAGACTAGGTAGAAGACTAGAAGCTAGGGATGGCAAAGATCCAGGCTGAAGGGCTTGAGACTTGAGAAATAGATAAAAATATCTAGAAACATCTAAGTCCCAGTTCTTGGCCATCCCAGAAGGCAATGGACAGTCTCTGCTGTGTCTTCTATCTTCAGTGTCTGGCAAATGTGAAGAAGACAAACCTGCTGCTGCCATTACATCCTCTGTGAGCTCAACCCAAGAGGTTTCTGCTGTAGTCCTAAAAGCTCCAAACTGTTTTATTGCTTTTAGACAGAAGAACAGATCATCAATGATTTTCTCAAGTTCCAGATAATGCAAACACTAAGTTGAAAAACAACTGTTGATGCAATCCAGAGCAATCTGTGGTGAACTGCACACTATCCACAATGGCATCTTTTCCAAAATACTGCTACTCAGCCTTTGTGTGTGAAATTTTTACATTTCAGAACTGAAATTTCATAGGAAAGATGGTGCAAAACACAGGTGGAGCTAAAGCATCTCAGCCATATCCAAGGATTCACTTGGTCTTTTTCACATCATCCGGTCATCCTGTTACACTCAGTTCTTTCTTCCTCACTGCCTCTCTTGCCTTGAGGATTGGAAACCAAAAGCTGACCTGAAAAGACAGAAATATCATCTATATGATAGTATTACTGAGTTTAGATCACCCAGACACTAATACCCTGTATAGTCGGTATTGAGGGCAGTAAAAAAAAGACTGTAAAAAACCAAACTGTGTATGTCTGTAGCTTTCTATCTGGATATGCCATAAATATATGCATGTGTGTTAGTTGTTTCCATTAGTGTGTCCCTGTGTGTGTATATACATATATAGACAAGATAATTGCTTTTGCAAGCGAAAAGATCTGTTTCCTGATGTTATTTGCAGTCACACTGTGTTTTAAAACAGAAATATATCATATTCCATATTGCTTAGCAATACCAGAACATCTTTCTCTACATTTAGGGCTGCCCTCACTGTCTAGAATTTTCTGTCTAGATTGCAGGAATACTTTAAAGTGCTTTTCATATGTTCATGAAAACAAAGTTACTTCTCTGGAGGACTCTGAATCTGAGAAGTATTTTCTTTCCAGCACATAGTCATCTGAGCATACCAATGTCATGTCTGAGGCATGTGTGCTGAGGTATGGAACAAAACAACTGAATGATGATCTGATCTTACCATTAGTCAACGTGTCTCTGGCTCCTGAGTATTGGGGAAAGTCCATTAGCTCATTATTAAAGTTAATAAGTGTTTAAGTATTTCCTGGATCAGGCTACCACCCAGTGAGAAGATTTTTTTTCCCCTGGAGCTCATGGCTTACCGTTCTTCCAAACATGTTCTTCCCAGTTTTCTCTTGTAGCTTTGCTCTTTTTTTGAGTAATTTTGCATGTAAATAATGTATCCGTTTCATCTCAGTATCAGGATAAAAGGAAGTTGAAACGAGTATTTTAAGCTGGGTCAGGAAGCCAGAGAATAACCCAAAAATTATTAAGAAGAAGATGATGACTCCAAGCTGAATCCATATCATGGAGAGAGCAAGCTCTGGATGAGGGATGCAGTTATGCTTAAACAAAGGGATCTTGAAAGAATCAGTCTTTGCAATATGCTCTTTCATAGAAATTATATAGCTTCTCTCATTGTTCTGCACAAGAAAAGGAGAAAAAAGGTGTTGCTTATAATACAGATTCCCTCCTTTCTTAATATTTCTCCCACTTTACCATCTTTTCAGATTTACAAAGGATCCTAAATCATCTAGACCCTCCAGTGTCTATACACAGTATGCTCAAAACAATATATTTATTGGCTATTCATAAATGTTTTGGACTCTATTTTCATGATTTCTCTTGGGACAATGCACAGCATTTTGGACCATTAAAAACTTGCCTTCTCAGTGGCACTGATAGGGAAATATTTAGTTAATCTGGTTATAATGGTTTAATATTTTTCCACTCCTATGACTCTGCTCAGATGCCCTGTTGGAGAGTAAAACTTCAGAGCAGAGTGTCTGTCCCTCTGGTTTTGTCTCAGCACACGATCAGCAGTGCTTCCACACCATGGTGGTTTAATACCAGCCAAAAATTAAACTCCAAATAAGCATCTCCCTTTCCAGTAAGAGAGGGACAAAGGCAGAGACTTTGTGTTGAGATAGCAAGTTACTGAAAGCAGCAAGCAATGGAATAAGAGATGCACAGTAACAGCAGCAATATTATTAACAAAAGTATATAAAAAGAGAAGGTGGTTTACCTACAAAAGATATTCACCATCTCAACTTCCACATGTTCCATGTGGCCCTGGGACAAAGCCAAGATGGTGGCTCTTCCTATGCCCAGCACCACATGGCTCTTCCCAGACAAAGACAAGGTGGCAGGCACTCAGCACAGCACTCCCTCTGTCCCTGAGCCCGAGACAGCAGAAAGCAATGACAGACAAATCCCTGAAAGCAGGATTGTCCCTGCCACACTGCGCCACCACTTCGGACACTGGACTCAACTCTGTGCAGCTGCTTCCAGTACTGGCCCTGGCGCTATTGACTGCTCCACCCAGCTCCACTCAGCAACTTTCAGCTCAGCTCAGACTTGGCTGGGCTCGGGCTTGCCTCCACCGCTCTGCTCCCTGCAGCTGCCTCCCACACCAGCGCTGCTTTTCAGCACCATCAGCCTGAGTCAAGTCTTGGAGGAACAGGAAGACAACAGGCAGCAGAGGATGGGAGAGGCAGGGGCAGGGCTGATCCTGACAACCTTCCCAATGGAAGGAGGGAGGCGAAAATATTGCATGGTCAGGGATGCTCACCCTTTCTTCCCCCTGGAACCACACCTGCAGTGATGTTGTTGGTGGTACAGAACAGTAACCCAGCCATGCACACATGGCACTAAACCCTGTCCCCTCTTTGCAGCCACACACTGGCCCAGGCAGAGCTCTGACCAAAGGCTGTCACACAGACGAGGCTACCTGACCTCCTCTTGTAGCTGTCTTTGCTTAGCTGATGTCTTTCACTGCTTGTGGACTGAAATGCTCAATAAGAAGGGTAAATTAAACCTGCTGCTGGGACCATACTGGCAGGCAACTTCCTATCCTGTGTGTAAGAACACTGTAGGGACACTGAATAACCCAGCCTCTTTTCTGATCATGTCAGAGGAATAATAAACTCTTCCTTGTGGCTTTTCTAATCACCTTACAGAGGCCAGGCACTTCTGTTAGATGTTCATTGGAGAAATCAAGTTCTCAAAGCATGCTACCCATCTTCAGCCTGTTAGACTTTTCTTGATATTATCCTGTTCCAAACTGTCTCAAGACATTTTATCCATAAGCTGAACAAATGTATAGGCAAGGAAGATCTTCATTAGGAACTCAATATGAAACAGGGTTACTAGTGCATGAAGAACTTTATTGCTCATGCTAATTAATAAACATCTCAAGTCTCTCAGTCTGTCCTGCTCACCCAGCTTCCTGGGCTCCCTGAGATCATCAGCCCTGAGGCTTGATATAACAAATCTGTTGAGATTAAATTTTACATTTTAATGTAATTAGCTTTCCTTGGGGAACTAGAAACAATCTGATGATGACATTAGTTTTCCATTTTGAAGGAGGCAAACAGCTTTCCATGTGAGTGAACAATGCACACAAAGAGGGCAAATTCATAGTACAGGACTCATGAATTAGCCAGACATGGTCAGGCTCAGGACTTCTGCCCATATATAGTGGGAATGAGCTCCTTTGCCCTGATGTGGGTCACACCCAAGGCAGGTTATGATAAGAGACTGCCGTCAAGGTACATATGATAGAAACACAGGCATAACCACACACAACAGAACACAGCAAATAATGAGGCTACAACAGATTGATTAGGGTTGTGATCAGCTGGGTTCTTATTATCTCCAGGAATGGAGATCCCACAACCTATCTCATAAACTTGTTCTACTGTTTGATCACCCGAAAAGTAAACAAAAAAATATATTTCCTTCAGTTGTCCTAATTTTCTTTTCTCCCTGCACTGTGCACCACCAAAAAGTCACAGAATCATAGAACAATTAAGGTTGTAAAATACCTCCGAGGTCATTGACCAGACAACACCATAAAAGCTAAACTATTGAGTTGTCTCTTGAACACTTCTAGGGACAGTTGCTCCATTACTTCTTGGGCAGCCCATTCCAATTCTTGACAACCCTTTCATGGGAGAAGTTTTTCCTGTGTCTGGTTCCTCTTTCTTACACCCACCCCCCATCACTTATTTACACACACTTATCCCCCTGAACCATCTCTCCTTCAGCCTGAACAGTCCCCACTTCTTCTCATGTGACAGATGCTTTAGTCCCTTAATCATCTTCCTTACCCTTTCCTTGACTCCTTACTCCGCTATATGCCCTTCTTGTACTGAGTCTCAGCAGTGTTAAGCAGAGAGGAAGGATCATATTCTACAGCTTGCTGGCAATGCTCTGCCTAATGCAGCCCAAATTACCACTTTGCCATAAGGGCACATTGCAGGCTTGTGGTCAACTTGGTGTCCAACTTTCAGGACCTTTTTGTGCAAAGCCACCTCCCAGTCAGTTAACTCCCAACATGGAGTAATTTCTCTTCAAGGACTGCAAGACATGGCATGTTCCTTTGCTGAACATTGTGAGGTTTCTCTTGGCCCAGTTCTCTTCTGAATGACAGCACGACCCACTGGCATTTCAGACAATCTGCCCAGTTCTATATTGTCTGCAGGCTTGTGTGGCTACCATCTGTTTGTGTTTGCAGGTCATTAATGAAGAGGTAAATAGCATAAGTTCCAGTGTCTACTCCTGGGGGACATCAGAAGTGGCTGTACCACAAGTCTGAACTTTTGGAGTCCAAGAGTTCAGTCAATTTTCAGTTCATGTCATTCTCCTTTTATCCAGCCCACACTTCATCAGATTGTCAAGGAAGATGCTATGTTCCAGTGCTGCAGCAGTGGAAGCCTTAATAAAAGCACAATCAGCATCCTCTGTTCTCCCTTCATTCAGCACCCCAGTGTTTTTATCATAGAAAACTGTTAGATTGGTCAAGTATTATCCAGCCTTTATAAATCCATGTTTAAAACTCCTAATAGATTTCCTGATCTTCACATGTATGAACATGGCTTCCGTGATTATATCCTCTAACACCTTCCCAGGGATAAAAGTGAGGCTGACCAGACTGTAGTTCCCTAGATCATCCTCCTTCCCCATCTCAAAGATAGAAGTAACACCTGCTTTCTTCCACTCTTCAGGAATCTCTCCCAGGCCCCATGACGTTTGAAAGACAATCAAAAGTGGCCTCACAGTGACATCAGCCAGCACCCTCAGCACCCATGCATGCCTCCTGTCAGGTTAGAGGGCTGCACATTTGCTTAAATGTGCCCTAACATGATTCTCCTCCACCAAGGGTAAGTCCTCCTTGCTCCACACTTGTCCTTGTCTCAAAGGCCTGGGGCCCCTAAAGGCTGGTCTTCCTAGTAAAGGCACAGCTTAAAGATGCTATTCAGTACCTTGGGCTTTCTGTGTCCTTTGTTGCCACTAAGACCCCTCTGCTCTTTACAGTGAACCTTCATTTCCCCACATCTTTCTTTTGCTGCTTATGGACCTTTGTGCTGCCTTTCACCTGCCTCACCTGATTCACCTCCAGGTGGGCTTTGGCTTTCCTGCCCCAGTCCTTATAGTCAGTCAGCGTATCTCCATTCCTCCTGGGACCGCTCTCCCTTCTTTCACCTATTCTGTGCTTTGTCAGGAGCTCCTTGCTCACCCATGCTGGCCTCCTGCTGCTCTTGCTTTATTAACTTGGGATCAGTAATTCTTGAACTATCAAACCAGGTAGCTTTACTTTGTACTAAAGGCATCACTCCAGTGGTAAAATCTCCACCTTTACGAATATTCAGGCAAGATTCTGAGCAATCTGACCTATCTCTGAAGTTTGCCACAGACTCACAGAATATTCTGGGTTGGAAGGGAGAAGAATCAAATGTCAACAAGAATGTTGACAAGAATCAAGTCCAGTTGTTAAGTGAATGACCCATAAAGGACTCAAACCCACAACCTTGGTGCTACTAGCAACATGCTCTAACCAGTTTTCCTTGTTTTGAGCATGAGGTTGGTCTTGATGGCCTCCAGATTTACCTTCCAACCTAGTTAATCTATGGTTTTCTATGCTGCTGCTGCTCCTGCTAGAAGAATCTGGAGATTTTGGCAACAAGCTATTATTTTGTGTGTATGCGCCCATGCAGACAAGTGATGAGTTCCTCACACTACTCAAAGAAAGGTAGGCATTTCTTACCTCAGTGCCACAGTGACTTTTGACTAGAAAAGTAGTGCTTCACAAATGTCAGTTTTATGAGTTTCCAATTCTAAGCTTCTGGTTTTCTGCATATATATGAATGGAACAATGAAAGTCCTTCTTCTAAAATTTACCATTCTCTAGAAATATGACAATGCTCTGGGAAGAACTGTCTGGTTCCACCCAACATATGTATCTGTAGAGGCAATGGCGCTTTTTGAAATGAACGATATCCCATCTGACGGCTCACTGCTATATGTCTGCTCTTGAAGCTGATGAAGATGAAGGGAAATTTTTCAGCACTAATCTAAGAGATATATGGCACTGTGATAAGTACTTACATTCTGAAAGAGACTGAGTTGAATGTCTAGATCCGGTACTTCTTGGAGATATTTGTTCACAGAAATAATTAACAAATAAAACAAAGAGTCTACTGCAGCAAACAGAAGCCAGATGCAAAGATGAATAATTACAGGGAGAAAAGAACACAGCATTTTTTTCCTGTCCTTTCTTGTGAAGAAGAAGGATGGAATTGTCACGTAATCTTTTCTCTCTTTTCTGTTAAGTGGCAGAAGACAGGGTCTTTGCTGTTGCTTTTGGTGCTCATCAAATGCAATGAACTGTTTTGTGATATAAGTATTCTTAAATTTGATACTATGAGAACCCACAAATTTTTTGATAAAGAGGCCAGTTCCAAAAGAAACTAGGAAAACCCCAAATATAGGCAATACTTTCTGACCTATATAGGGCAGTATAGTCAACATAAAAGATATCTGGTTAGCTATTCTCTGGATTTCTTGCTCTGTGTCATTTAGCTCTTGTTTTAATGCATCATCTGAAATTGAATAAGACGGTGTGAATTCATGCTTTAGGACCACTATATCTTTAGGTAGCTCAGCAGAAAGCTTGGCCACCTCATAAATCCATTTTATTGCTTCAACATAATATTTTATCAAGGCAAATTGCTCATGCTTTAAATGACAAGTTATACTGTCTGTCAGAACCTTCAGATTGTGAAAAATATTTTGAATGTTGCTGGCCACTACAACACCTGTGCCAGCAGTAATAAGAGCATCTCTGCCATTTTTCAGTCCACAAGAAAGGAGGAACAGAGCACTAAAACAGCGCAGGTGCTTGAAACAGAAGAGCGTGATAGAAAGCAAAATCCAGATGAATCCAGAAATCAGTAAGGGCCCCAAAGAGTGGTGTGCCAAGGAGAAGTGCATGCTAAGGAAAAATAGAAAGCTGGAGAGGAAGCCAACTGCACAGCAAACTGCAAAAAGCTGCATCTGATACTTCCAGCCAGGTTTCCTTTCAGATATAAAAATTTCCCATGCATTCCGAGCTATTGAGATGAATTTTTGCATTTTCTTCTGATTGTTGCTGACACCAGAAAACTAAAAGGAAAGGAAAAGAAAAACACTGTTAATTTACAGGCTCACACTACTGAGAATGATGTGCTTTTTCTGGCTGTCTGATACTTCTTCACATTGCAAAATATGCAGGTCTGACTCACATGGGGCTGAACCACCACACATGAGAACAAAATATTTGTCCTCAATGTCACAGATAGAAATATTGAAGAGATGACTCTAAAAGGATTTCTATCTTTTGTCCTTTTATGTTTTGCACACTTTGATTTCTCATTAGCTATGTAGAGATAATGGTTCACATGCACATGCACGTGTGTGTGTGTCAGTGTGTGTCTAAGAGACACATCAGCCTGCTGTAGCACCCACTGCTCCCCACAGATGTTACCTTTGCCTTGTGGGCACCAAGAAGGACAAGAGAGGAGCGCAGAAATGTCCTGTTGGTAGCTCCATGAAGGGGAGCAAGGATCTGCAGGGAACAGCCAGAGCAGCTGCCAGGGAGGAAGGAGCTGGTCAAGCAGCATGTGCACACTGCCAGGAATGGGGAATGAAGCACAGATTCTTCAGGTGGAGGTAGGTTAGTACAGAGCAAAGAAACTGTGCCTCAGAGGCACCATTCCTTCTTTGGGTCTCTCCTGGGATAGCATGCCTACAAACTGGTCCATATACAGTGAGCTGTCCATGAGCCAGCTGTGTGCCTCATGGCCTAGATGGCCAAAGATATCCTGGGGTGCATTAAGAAGAACATTCACAGCAGACTGAGGGAGGTGACCCTGCCCCTCTGCTCAGCGCTGGTGAGTCACACCTGGAGTTCTGTGTCCAGTTCTGGGCTCCTCAGTATGAGAGACATAGAGCTCCTGAAACAGGCTCAGAGAAGGGCTGTGAAGAGGTGAGGGGAACTGGAGTATCTCTCGTAGGGGGACAGGCTGAGGGAGCTGGGCCTGTTCAGCCTTGTGAAGAGATGACTGAGAGGGGAATCTCAGCAATGTATACAAGTATCTGAAGGGAAGGTGTCAAGAGGAAGAATCCAGGCTCTTCTCAGTGGTGCCATGCAATAGGACAAGAGCCAGTGGGAAGAAGCTGATGCACAGAAAATTCCACCAGAACTTGAGGAAAAACTTCTTTACTCTTGTAAAAACCTTGCTTAACATGGCTCTTAAAAGGGCTTAAAGTTGTTCATGTAAACTCTGAGTTAGGCACATGGGACAGATATAGACAAGATATTCTCAAGAGGTCAAAAAAACTAAAAAAAATTTACTGGCAACTTAAGAAAATCAGAGAACTTACACAAAAATTCTGAGAAGAAAGAATTAGAAACAGAAAGACAGAGAATACATAAAAGACAAGCCACATAACTACCACTCCTGGGTTGCAGTGGTGTGCAGCTGATGGAAATTCCAAGAGGAGGCAGAGCCAAGACATGCTTGCCTCATGTTCCACTTTAAACACCCTTTGGCCCTTCTCCCAGGTGGGACTTGCAGTCATTTGGCCACTTAGGAGCTGGGTGAGGGGCTCCAAGGGAGAGGTGTGCAGCACTATCTCCCGTGTGCCAGGGCTGCAGTACAGGCTGTGGGGCAGGGCACTGCTTCAACCTGCCCCTTCCCCCCCACACACACACCCCAAAATGTCTCTAGACATTAATCATTCCAGCCTCTCAGAACTGTGAGGGTGACCAGGCACTGGAAAAGGCTGCCAGAGAGGTTGTGGAATCTCCCTCACTGGAGATACTCAAGAACCACCTGGACACAATCCCATGCCACGTGTTCTGGGATGATCCTGCCTGGGCAGGGAGGTTGGACCAGATGATTCACTTCGGTCCCTTCCAGCCTTACCATTCTGCAATTTTGTGTTTAACCCTTTTTAACCCTAACAGCTTGTGCTTGTCACCATCTCTCCTGCTAACCATAAAGGCCTGTTATATAAATTACAGAGTATTTTTGTGATTCAATTCTGTTTGATGGGAGACAGTTCAGTGCTCATATCTTTCCCTGATTTTCTATAATAATAATATTTATAGTGCAGTTTCTCCAAAGATGCAAGGTCAATTCGTATGCATATTAGCATTTTAACATTCTAGAACAAATTAGATACTAATTAAACAAAATAAACAGTAAATTTATCTTAAATAGAGAGCAGTTGTCTTTGTAAAATACATCCTGAAGATATTAGTTTGTCTTTTGCTTAGCTTGAACACAGCAGGTAGCCAGGAACTAAACTATAATTTTTTACACATACTGTATTTTATTTGCATTAGACTTTATGAATACTCCTAGCATTCACTGCACCATTTCCCCTCCTTCTAAGTGTAATTAGTTATTAGTTGTGTCATTATCTCCTTTGTGTGCAACAGGAGTTGAATATTATGGGAGCAAGCATCTATCACCAGATGGGATCTTCTTGTACTGATCTGCTGCTTTTCCTTGGCCTTACTTGGGCGTGATCCTTTCTAGTGCTGAGGACTATCCTGAAAAATGCTGAGTGTTTTCTGTGTTTAACCACTTCAGCACAGGCAAACAGTGGGCAGTAGGCTCTCAGGGTGGGCTTAATTCCTGGCACTGTCACAGGGCCTAGGAAGGCTGAGAAAATTGCTCCACTCCAGGGCCTAATCGAACTCAGCTGTAAATGAAGTACAAGAACAATTAACAGCTCCTTCACAGGAGCAAAATTAGTTAATCAATGTCCCAGAAGTAAGTAGAAGTCACCATTATTTGGGAAGGTGCTGCAAATGAAATGGGGAGGAGAGTTAGCACAGGAGCCACCTGGCTCTGGCTCTGCTATGAGCAGAGCTGCCTTTCTTCTTATGTGCATGGTCTGCTTTGTCTTTTTCTACTGAAAGACATTTTTTAGGAAACATAATCAAAAAGGAGATGCTTATGATTCTGAAATCAAGCAGAACCAGACCTAAGAGCCAGCAAATCTTGTCAGCAAATCCCGAGTCTCTGTGAGCAGATCATTAAACAGTATGTGCTGCCACAACTTCTTTGTAGATCTAAGAAAAATTGCCTTGCACAGTGAATACATCTGGCATTCTGTTCTTGATTTAAGAAACCTTAACAAAATAAAATGCAAAAAGGCTAGCATTTATCTACTACTATCCAAAACATCAGTGTAAGAAAATAATGCACTGAGTTACCTTTAGCAGCACCAATTTCACAGCTGTTCTCAGGCACAGGTTTTACATGGTTTTGGGCATTTGTATGTACTGGTATGGTGGATTTGGGTTAATGCTTATAAGCATTCGGTAAATGGCTGCAATATGTGACTGGGATTTTGGCATGACTGCATCCTTAGATTTAATAAAAGTACTTCTGGACTGGGAGGCTGGACACTTGTAAAATATGGACAGAACTTGAAAATAATCAGAAAGTCTCCTTTTCTGAGCATATTCAATGCTGTTACATGAGACCCCTGCAGTACTCAGAACATACATGGTAGGTTTGTCCTAACCTGCATGAACCTAGAGCTCAAGAAAGGCATTGTAAGGACACAGTGAATTTTGGAACCTGTGGCATGGATGCTCAGGTGTCTCTCCATGGTCACTCAAGGTCACAAAGGGAGCATTCTCATCCCCTCAAGAGCCCATCTCTAAGCTGAAACTTTTCCAGGGTAAGAGTCAGGCTCACAGTGTGCATTTCTGTGGCTTGTCTGACACCTCAATTTTCCCCACATAAGGCATCAGCAACAGGCATAGATATGCAGCATTAAGTACAGGAGTGTACTTTGGGTGAGCACACTCAAAGGATGAGAACTCTAAACCTAAAAAAAATATTTGGAGGCTGAACATTCTTATATCACCAGGCACTTAAACAGCTGTGAATGCTTGGGAAAGGAAAATAATAGTCTAACTTAGAGGTAGGAATAATTTTTTGGCATCACTAAAAAGGTTAATTCAGAACTTAAAGAAATAGTAAACTTTGAGAGCTTTCTGGAATGATTCCTCTTGAAAACGTAAATCACAAAAGCTTTCCTGATGCTGTTTGGTGAAATTAGGAATTCTAACAGGAGGCTGACAAGAGCAAAACCTTCATTTCAACTGCAGTCTGAAGCAAAATACTTTTTCTTCTGTCCTGTAACATGAACTGAGGCGGAGGCTGCTACCATTATTTATGTAGCATAAGGAAAGAATTATTCTTGGAAAGCTGTTTCTTGCTCTCAACTGCCAATTTCTTTCCACCATAGTTTCTAGTGATGAAAATCTCCCATTCCCACAGAGGGGAGCTGGAAACTCTTGTGCTCTAGTTCTGCTTCCATAACTGATTTTTTAGTTGGGTCCAAGGGGAACCTTTCTGTGCTTTAGTTTTCCTCTCTAGGAAATATTTACTCAGCTCTGGAAGCATGCTATTCTTCTACCATATGGCATGCTGGCAGGAGTAATTATAAAAACAAATTCTCCAAAAGAGCTTCTCTGGCAAAGAGGCCACAGTTCTTAAGACTTGTGGTGTACTGAATTTAATGCAACATATTTAAAAGGTATTTTTCTATTTTCATTTTAAAATAAACAAGAAAATTTTAAAAATGTTTTAAGATCCTGCTTGTGATATTTCAGATATGGCTACAGATTTGAGGAAGCAGAAGATAAGTACATAGCACCAAGAGTGCCTAGAAAACGTCCTTCCAGCTGAGCCATGAGCCCTGTGCTAGAGCTATGTAATTTTTTATAGTATGTGTTGATGCTATGTATGATTTCTTTCCTGCCTTCTATGGAGACTCCCCCATAATCATCCTCCAAGTAGTTGTGGCTGCCTCTGATACCAGCTCGGTCCTGTCCCAGTCCCTTGCTCACCCTGCAGCTGATGATGGCTTGCTACAGATAGAATGGAATAGAATAGGACAATTGAGTTGGAAAGAGCCAACAACAATCATCGAGTCCAACTGCAATAGATTGAAACTCCAAATATTTGCAGTATTTGTGAAACCTTTTCTACCTTTTCTAGGCTATTTCTTGCTTAGAGGTGAACAGTAGGTCTACATGTCTAGTATATGGATTAGTCACCCATGCAAGCACCTTGCCAACTTTTAATATAATGGAAGAAGCAGGTATCTCCTGAAAATACATAGTAAGAGTAAAAGAGTAAAAGAAAGTGACTTACTAAATAATTAGGGGAATTTTCTAACAGAGACACAGCTGACTTTGTAAAGCATGACAAAAGGAGTCAGACCTCTAAATCTACTTTCTATTTTGATACAGACCTGTGTCAGGCAAAGCCTGGGGACTACAGGTGCCATTGAGTTAGGACTGAATAATACCACAGTTTTTGCACCTCACACTAAGCCTGATATAACTTCCTTTGCAGAGCACTGTTCTTTGTGCTGGTCTCAGGAGGAGAATGGAAGTTTGGCAAAGAATTCCTTTGCCTAGAATTGTGTGCAGGAACCTTATACATAAAAACAAAGACTTATTAAGAGAAACCAGGTTAAATGGGAAACTTAGATCCCATTGATGCCCAGCTTCACAGTGATCTTTGCCTTGCTTCAGCTACCCAATGATCTTTGCCTCATAAATCCTGGTGGGATTTTATACAGGAATTAAAGAAGAGAAGGCACACCATAAGAATATCAAAACAAATATTTCTTTTTTTGGCAGCTTCAGGAGCCTTCTTTTCTAGCCTGAATCAGTTACATTGAAATAGAAGAAAATTACTTCCTTTTTTTGGATACTGTCAAAAAATCCAGTGCTGAACTATGGCATAGTAAAAACAAAAATACAGGAGGGAGTTCCATACTATTTCCTTTGGTCATTGCAGGGCATTCAATAGAGAAATAAAATCCCAATCAAAAATCCAGCAACACTGCTGCAGCTATCCCCAGGGCTTCATTGACACCCTCATAATTTCTCTAGTTCACATCATTTGCTTTTAACTGCATGAGGAAGGAAAGTAAATGGTACTAAACAGATTAAACAGAAGAGATGACTAAAATATCTAATCATATATGTGCACATAGGAACTTGAAATACTAAACAACACAGCAATGCAAATATAACAATTTATACACATGGGAAAACAAACGTGAAAATAGCAACTGAGTGAGATATCTTTTTCTTCATGTATTGAAAATTGATAGCTTGGGATAATTCTGAACACTGCAAGATATTACAAGATTTTTAGGATGCTGTAAATTGATTAAATGTCATCTAATATGAGATGTTTATGGCACTGGAGTTTGTACTCAATGATCTTTAAAAAGAGTTCTTCCAATCCAAGTCTTCTGTGATGTCCACATGTAAGCTGTCTATATGTCAATGAAGAGAAAAGGGCAGTTACCCAGAATCATTACTTCAGACCTGTTTTAGAAGTCCACCATCACAGAAGATGGATTGCATTCTGTGAGAATTTTAGCTCAGCTGTGAAATGTGTCTGGGTTACTCAGACAGAGCCATGCAAAGCCTGGGAAGATGAACCTCTCCCTGTGCTTCTTAATTGCCAGCACAGGTTGTATTTGACTAAGCTGGGCACTCAGAGAAGGACACAGAAAATGGGTCGTGGGCAGCCATAGAAAATGGACAACTATTGAAGGGACATAGAACAAGAAATCAAATTTTCTCACAACTCTGTGGGCTGTGTTAGGAAGCTGTGATGCAACAAACCCACAGACATATCCCTTAAAACGCAGGAAGGAATGTAGGCACAGTTTGGGAAACCCAAATGACAATTTGCCTATTGCCAAAAACAACCCTTCAAAACACAGAAAATTCCAGTGTGAGGAAAGGAAGGGAACATATGAGATTACACAGTCCCTCTCCTACACAGAATAGCTCTATACATACTTTTGGGAGAGTTTAGGAGTAAATTATTTCACAAGCATTAGGAATAGTATGGAATTTTGCCTTTTGTCCTTTGCCTAGAATAGTGTGCAGGATCCTTATACATAAAAAAAAAATCTTATTAAGAGAAACAATAGGTTAAATGGGAAACTTAGACCCCATTGATGCCCTTACTCTCCAATCAGTAAGGTGACAACAGTTAACTTAGATCAAGTCCTTTTTCCTTAGAACAGCTAGCTCAGTCCATGATTACTGTCCAAAGTTCCTGGATATTAACCTTAAAGTGTTACTTACAGGCACCCTTGTAAAGCTCTTGAAGGTTCTTCACGGTGCTGTGTGTCTCAGGGTATCGAGACAGACAGTAGTAAAAAATCTCACATGAGTAATTTTTTTCCTATACCCTCCCTCAATGAGTCAGACACACTAGAATTTTGAAATTGTTCTGGTTTTGACAAAGATTAATGAGGAAGTAACTTATGCACAAGACCAGAATAATATATAAGTTGCATGTGCCCTTTCCACCTTTTTTTCTGGCAGAGTAATAGATATCAGCAAATGAGTTCAGGGCCCAAAATTCAATGATTTATTATTATGTTGAGTAATGCCTTAGGTCTAGAACATTTTAGCTATTTTGGTACTTCCTTTGAAACTAGCAGCAATTCAGTACCCAAATAAATTTAAAGGTCTAATAATTTTCACCCCAAAAATGTTCCTACTGAGATCTGTGCAAATACTTTTGTAGACAGTCTGTCAGAATATGGTCCTTAGAATAAGACACATCTTAAATATACAATAAAGACACAGGTCATATACTTGTGTATATATATATATATATATATATATATATACATACACATATATACATATATATATATGATATATATATATAATAAAGATAATTTATATACAGGAGGGTAGAACTGCTATGCAGAGGAACTTTTGCTTTAACTTTGACATTTAAACTTTTATTTTAAATTTACTACTGGTTTCTGCAGATGCAGTTTGCATGTGCCTTTGTGTGAACAGAGGAGAAAGATAATTCGGGAAAACCCTATTCTCCACTTGAAATGGATCACACATGTCCTACCAATTATTGGATTGATCTATCGAACCAGTCAGTCCTTTTATTCAGTTGTCATCAGGACCATCTGATAAAGAGGACAACTGATATTAAAGCAAATCAAAGGCTGATGCAGAAGCTTCACAAGGACAACAACAACAAGAGTAAGAGGATTGCTACATGCTTAAGATACCTTTACAATCACATCCTTCATATATTTCCTTTTTCAGCCATTTTCAGAACTAATTTGCAATTATGGTTTTACTGTTCATGTTTAACCTTTCAGATTAATTTTTCTCAGAAATGTCACTGTAGTGTAGGTGGTTTGGTCCATTGCAGAGATGTTACCTGCTACAAGTAAATTATTCTAAATTGGAGACTGACTCTCATTTAGACTCTGATTTCAAAGATCCAGAGCTGTACACGAGTCTCAGTCCTTGGCCTCTTTGCAGAATCCAATCAGCAACTACTGTAGTGTTGGCATGCACATTATCTGTTTGCTCTTGGTTGAAACATCTCTGCATGTACTTTTCCCAACAGCTGTTTTTCCAGCAGATACTGGATAGCACTGAAGTAGCAGGTTGAGCCCAGGTTTCCCCTGCACAGAGCAGCCCTACCCCCCCTCTTCCAAAAGCAGCTACTGAACAAATTCAGAAAGCTGGCAGACAGAAAAGTGAACAGAGCACAATGTTCATAGCATCTAAATTATGCATAATATAGGGCTATAATTAGATACAGTGGACCATCTATAACTGGAGAAAGTCTCTGATTATTATAGGATGAATGGATGAAATTATCTTTTAGCAGAACATATTGTTCATATTACGAAATAAGGGAATATTCTGTCAAGGGATGCAGGTAAGTGCATATTAAGTCAGACCAAGACTCCATTGAACCCAGCATCTCAGCCTTGATAGCAGCATATAGCAGATGTTTACAGACTCACACAGTGGGGAATATGGACCATTTGGACATGGTCTAGGTGACCCTGCATAGGGAGGGGGGAGGCAGGGGCAGAAATGACCTCCACAGGTCCTTTCCAACCTCAACTATTCTTTGATTCCATGACCATTGACATTCCTCTTTTCATTTTTCCAGCCTCTGAGGCCAATCCAAATGGCAGCACAACCATCTTGAGTATCAGGCACTCCTATTAGGTTATTATAATCTGCAAAGCTTCTGAGGGTGCACCCCTACCATGTCAGTAATGAAGATGTTTTACTGTATTGGCCCCAGAATCAACCCATGGGATGCACCACCCAAGTTCACACATGTGAACTTCTCATAACCGAACTTGATGTTGCTGATTCCTGGGTCCAGTAGCTCATCCAGTTTTCAGTCCAACTCATTGTCTATTTATCTACCCAATACTTTGTCAGTTTGTCTATGAGAATATTATGGGAGACACTGCGGAAAGCCTTTCTGAAGGCAAGGTAAACAGTTGGTTTTTGGGTTTTTTTTTCAGAAGAACAGCTTTTTTCTGAAAACGAGGTAAACACTGCTCTCCCCTCCCCCACTTAGTTAGTCACCTCGTTGCAGTCTGTCACATTGGGTAACCGTGAATTCCCCTTTATAAATACATGCTGAATACTCTATGAAAATGGTTTACAAGATTAGTTGCTTTGTAACCTTCCCCAGGGAGCAAAATGAGGCCGACTTGTTCCCTGGATCATCCTCCTTCCCCATCTCAAAGATAGAAGTAACACCTGCTTTCTTCCACTCCTCAGGAACCTCTCCCAGGCCCCATGACGTTTGAAAGACAATCAAACTAAAGTGGCCTCACAGTGACATCAGCCAGCACCCTCAGCACCCATGCATGCCTCCTGTCAGGTTCCAGGGCTGCACATTTGCTTAAATGTGCCCTAACATGATTCTCCTCCACCAAGGGTAAGTCCTCCTTGCTCCACACTTGTCCTTGTCTCAAAGGCCTGGGGCTCCTAAAGGCTGGTCTTCCTAGTAAAGGCACAGCTGAAGAAAAGCATTTTTTGCATTCCCTTGGGCTATATATGAGAAAGAAAGTAGTTTATGGTCATCTGGAGGGACATTTCCACCCCTTAGGTTTTCAAGAACAAGGAGTTGTATGGGCAGGCTTTACCCATACCCAGCGACTTGGATTAAGTGCTGGCAGTGACTGGCAGCACTTCTAGCGTCTCCTAGAGAATCAAGTATGTTGTAAAGTAGATACAGCCAATGTGAAAATCAACCCCACAGTCTGAAAGCTGCCTAAGGCCATAGCTCCCTTCAGAGATACAGCATTTTGATAAAGACCTTCAGCTGGTCTTTCTCAACCCATATGCAGCAACCAGAGTGCTGGTGTCACTGCATGTTTTTGGAAGTTTTTTTAACACAGAATATTTACTGACCCACTCACAGCACACCCTCACAAACTCTTGTCAGTACCACATTTTCTGGGACCAAGGTGGATGCCTGCTGGTGGCTGAGGGGGGATAATATTCCCTCTGTTGGTGGAATATCTAGCAAACATCAGCTGCTGGGGCTGTCTGGTTCCTGGACTTTCCTGCTGACGTTGTTGACTACTCACCACTGCAAAATGGGAGGAACTGTCAGTTTACAAAGTTGATCAACAGTAAAATAATGACTGCTGTTTTTTCTTCTGCTCTGTCTGCCAGAGCATCAGTGTAGATGCTTCTGCACTCAAAAAAGTTAGGATCATTTAAAAATTAGTGCATTTATTACCTTTTCCCCAATTTTCTTCTTAATCCCTGGAGAATGACTAGCAAAACTTGCTTGTAAATAAAAGGTATTAAAAATCTCACTGCTTGAGATCCTACTGTTCTGGAAGTTGCTCAGTGCATTTCAACAGATAATGATGTAACACAGTATGTGTGTTAATTTCAACCGTCATCTGCATAGTTTGGATAACACTGTGCTTCAACCATTGTAACATACAGGCTGGATGAGTGTTGTTTTGGGTTTTTCTTTAGGATGCAGAAGATTATTTCCTTTTGTGGAAGCTGTGTGTGGCAAAAACAAAGCAAGTTCAGAGCTCTGAACACCATGTCTCACTGAAAACACTCCCTATTCTGCTTTGCTTCCTCCTACCTAAGGAAAATCAGCTAGCAACTAATAGCCCTTCCCTGTGGCTGGCTTCCAGACAGCAAGAAAAGAAGCAAACATAAGCATTTGTAAATATTTGCACCCTTGTTTTTGAGTCATGGCTCTAATTATTGTTTCTGTTTTACTGTTACAGCAGAAATTTAGATTAAAAAAAGACAATTGCATTTTATTTTCTAAATGTCTGAGGAAATGAAATAATGACAGTGGATTGTTATTCCCAATGAGCAGAGCTGCACCGGATGAGCAGTATGTCTGGAGCCAGCAACAAAACAGCTATGAGTAAGTGGTTCTTGGATTGAATCAGGATTGTGGAAGCTCAGTTCTGAGGGGCCCAGTGAAAAACCCAATCCAAACACTGCTGAGCTTGGGTAAAGTTTGTATTTAATACTGGTAGCTGAACTACTCTTTATACAATATACAGATACTGTTTGAATCTGAAAACACTGACTGGATGTTTGCTATAAAGAACTATTCCTGCAGGCAGAGCTGAGGAAGGTTCCTAAAAATCTCCAGGAATGTAGTTAAGCAGAGAGTTTTCATCTGACTAATTGTCATTGATAGTCACATAAATGCTCTGACTTGGTCTTGGGAAAATGAGATCTTGGAATCTCTCTACAGAGTTTTGATTGAGTGTACAACTGCTATTGTGAAGTGGCTGCCCAAGGCACAGATTTATCACATCCTTCTTTTCATGAAAGCTGGAAGTGTCTCTCTTTGCTGCTATAAGTTACTTTACTTTGTTTATATTTCATAACCTCTTCTATGTAGGAGATGCCACTTCCAACAAATTATAGAGCCAGCTACAGCTGCTACCTCCAAATGCAGAGAGAATAGGCATTTCAAACAGAACATAAAATCAAAGTTTAAAAAAGCACTTTTAGCAGTTTCACAGTTATAATGAGGAGCTGCACCTGCCAAACTAGCTCTTCCAAAAAACAGGATACAGCATCTGTGAGATCCTGGATTAAGGGTCTGTAACAACAACCTTACTTGTAAATAAATGCTGGTTCGTGCTTGGCTGCCTGTGGGATTCCTGCCCTTCACTCCACAGCCTGAACTGTTGAGCAGATTCATGAGCACATATTTTGGGCTGGAGTTTTGCCTGGTGCAATCATGTACCTTGTTTTGGACTCATGTGAAACCCTGGCCTGAGCATTCCCACCCTCCTTAGCATTACGTACCCAGCTGCTCATCTACTGCTGCTTTAACTCATTACAAAATCACACTGCTTAGAAAAAAAATACTGTTAAAACCCCTCAAAATAAATGGTATCACTCTGACACTGTTAGACTGGCTAGATATCGAACAAGAGATTATTCCAGAAAATTTGAGAGGGGAAGTATTCTCTGCTGAGCCACAATAATGGGAATGGACTGGGAAGAGCGCAGGAAGTTCTCAGGCTGAAGATGCTGTATGCACTCCTGCTTGATGGGGGTACACCTGGGGATACTCACAAGACACATTTCCTAGAAGTGGCTTCTAGATTATTTTCAGTTTAAAGTGACCCTCTGACTATTCATACATTGAGAATTGATTTTTCATTCCTTTTTGTCTCCTTTGTGTTTTCATCCAAATCTTTACTCAGTATCTTATTAGCTTTTACATCAAAGCAAAAATACACCAGACATAAGAATTGAATCCTTTAAAAGACTCAAAGAAAATGAAAACCAAATAGGATGTGCCACAAAAAGTTTTTACCCCAGACAGTTACACTGTAATGAATACCAAACAATTCCAATCTCATTTTTCTATAATATATGCTATTCCAGATAACTGAAGCCAGCATTGCTCCAGTGAATATGCCCAAACAGCAAAGACTGACAAAATGATAAAGAAAAAAGGCTATATGGAAAAAAGAGAAAAATATAATAACAGCATTTGTTGGACCGTATCTTACCAGGAAATCTGATGCACTACTAATAAATTTCTTACTGTATGCTATGAAAAGAATCAGTGAGATAAAGAAAGAAATAATATATCCAAGGAACCAAGGAACAGAAACTAGATAGCAATCTAAGCTTAGAATTATGTAAGTTGAATTTATAATGGATCTATCAAAGCATCTGACAATGTTGCTATAAAATAGGTCTGGCATTTCCATCCTTACCCCTCAGTTACTTTGAAGGCATTTATAGCTTTGCTTCTTGAAACTTGCAGTAAAGTATTATTTTTCAGTCTTGCTTGGATGTTTGGGTATTGTTAGTGCCTAATAAGAAAGTCCTTTCTGACAAAAAAAAAAAAAAAGAAAAATAAAGAAACAAAAAAAAAAAAAAAGAAATAAGGCAGCCTGAGGCTTACAAGACAATACTTGCACAGTTCTTCCAAAGCCTTTCCTTGTGTTGCCTATTTCTGACCAAAGACTGAAATTTCTGTCTCCTGTTTTCTGCCTTTCACATGGTTGTGCTAAAAAAGATCTTCTTTATATTAAAAAGAAATGATGAGGGAGGAAGTGGTTGATGCAATGAAGTTAGTTCTTGTGCACAGTGAATATATGATACTAAAACCAGTATAGAAATAGCATTCTGAGAAAGAAGAAGTGGTAAAACAAAGGGGAAGATACAGAATGAAACCCACAGAGCATTGTAAAACAAACCTCAACACATATGAGTTTGCAGAGTTATAGAAATAGTTAGACTTTCATGAGATATTAATTTATGGGTTCCCATCTGCCCTGTAACTTTGCAGGATGTGCTATCTCCCAGGATAATTATTGCTTTGGGTCAGAAGGGACCTTAAAGATCATTTAGTTCTACCTCCCCTGCCATGGACAGGGGCGTCTCCCACTAGACCAGGCTGCTCAAAGCCCCATCCAGCGTGGCCTTGAACACTTCCAAGGAGGAGGCATCCACTGTCTCTCTGGGCAATCTGTGCCTCACCACACTCATAGAGAAGATTTTCTTCCTAATATCTAATCTAAATCTACTCCCTGACAGTTTAAAAGATATTATTCCTTATGGAAGCAAGCAAAGAGGGATGGCACACAGCCTACCCACTGGAAATTGCAGCTCATGACAATTCTGGTCAGGAGGAAGTAAACTCAAATATGGAGAAGTAAATGTTTATTTATAAATAATATTATAACACTAGTAAAAAGTGAGCTTCCAGTGTAAAAAACTGAAAGATGGAATCCTGTTTTTCTTCAGACCTATACAGAATTTTTTTGACCCTGATATTTACTATTAAAATCAGAGGATTAGCTGTATAACACCTTAAAAGAAATTTGGTGTAGTGAAAAAGTAACAGAAAAGCATTTTCTTATTGATGATATAAATACTGCTAGTTGCCTGCAAAGAGTGGAAAATGGAAGAAATTTCCTGTGGTTATACACTTTTTTTTGGCTCTTAAACTGATTCATTGTAAGTTTTGAAGTAAGTCTGGTACAGTGATTGCAGCAATGAATTCTTTAAGTTGTTACAGGTAAACAGCATATATCAAATGAACAAAAATATAAAACCCAACATTAAATGGTAAAGTGTATGTTTTACAAGAAAATTAGTTTCTATTCTTGCCAAAGTACTTCCTTCTGCGTTTTCATGAAAAGCAACATTCAGGCTTCCCATATATTGTCCTTTCTTCAGTAATCAAAACTTCAATTAGCATTCGTCAACATTTGTGCTTTGTTAGGAAGAAAACAGCTCATGAGCCATTTCCTTTCCTGCAATCAGGCAAAGATTGTGTTCAGGATGAGACAAACCAATGTGGAACCACAAAACTTTCTGTAAATACGGGAAAGATTGGGGGAAACAGGTTGCAGCATGGAAGATTTCTCAGTTAATAGGGCATTTGACAGAAAACAGGGGAGTAAGGAGGCTCTTAGGAAGACAATTTTCCAGCTGAAGTTAGCCAGTCAGAGCCTGAGCTTTCTGCAAGTACTCAAACAACACAGATCACATGCCAACACCATGCAAACATGGTTAAAAACTGATTTTAACAAAAAATATTTATAGGAAAGGTAGCTGTCTTGAGGACACTTTTGTGCTGAACTGTAATTGCTAATGGGATGAATTACATTGTGCTGAAAGAGCTCAATAATAGCCATGACACTATTAAGGGTTGTTTATAGACACCAGCCAAACCTTCTGGAAGCAGGACAGGGAATGAGCCTGAGGCTGGTTCCTCTGTCCCTTGTGGGAACCTGAGGCAGTGTAGAAGAGAGTTTGCAAAGAGAGTTAGCCTGGGATGTGCTCAAAATATGAAATGTTGATTATACTATATTTTAAAAGCTCTATCATAGGATAATTAAAGTAAATAATTCTTGCTGAAAAACTTGCTTCTAGGTGGCAAATGCCCTGTTTTGTACTTTTCAGTGTTCCCAAAGAAAATATCAGTGCTATGACATAATTATTGCATTTTCTTTGCTTTTGGCATGCTGCAAATATCTTACTCAATTGGATGAGAATAAAGGAAGATGCTCAATATACTGTAATTACTTTTCCTATTTCTCAATTTACCATTTCTCAATGAATCTTCCCTCTTCATCACAATTATACTGAAAGCTCTTTATTTCTATATATTTTCCACAGAAATTGTTTAAATATGAATGAGATGGAATGACTGTAAAAGGAAGTGCAACCAAGTCTTTTCAGTAACAACCAGTGAATTTCCTCCTTGTTTCACTTAAGTTTCATAACAAGATTTATATTACTGGATTTATGTTACTGGAAAGAAAAAAAATCTTTGTCATATCTTTAGTCAAATTGCTTTGCTACCATTTATTCAGAATGCCAGTACCATAGAGTTTAGTCTTGCTCTAGTATAATGAGTAACTATTGAAGTCTGTTATGTATGAACCCTATATTTCCTGTAGTTTGCTAAATAGTCATTAAAATACAATTAGCTTGTTTCATTTTTTTAATGGAAATACTTTTTCTTTCTAAGTGCCACTCCAGTGTCCCTAGAAGGGAAAGACATTAGTGGAATTTATGTAGCTGGTACTCAATTGGTTTTCCCTCTTTTTTGGCAAAAACCCCCACCTTGGACCTTTTCCTACAGTTCTAGTCCTCTTTTTAAGCAGAAAATCTAGGTTTTGATTTAGACACATGGTGTCTCCTAGCCACACAAACTTTGTTAATATTTTTAATACACTAATAATTCCTTTGTTCATGCAACCCAGACAAACCATAATGCAGACAAAACAATATAATACACCTTTCCATGTCTCTATGCTTCTCCACTCCTGACTGTTCTTTGGGCTTTTATCTTTCTCCCTGGGAAGAAAACCCCATGCTCCACACCAGGCATTTTCTTCAAATCACAGAGCATCTCACATCCTTCTCCCTTTCTAAAACATCCAAACTTCCTTTCTGTATAGTTTATAATCTATATCAGGATGAGGCCATGAAAAAACCCCTTTTCAGATTGTTATTATTGACCCCACCAGACCTATGGCTTAGCTACCAGCCAACCCAGGTGCCTTCTTGGTCTGGACATGCCCTTGTCCAGAGATTCAATCAGAAGTTTATTAGAGCTTCACAGAAGTCTGGCTGTAGTCCTGAGTCACCTTTCAAAACTTTCAGGCAAAAGCAAAAAATTTGCAGATTTGGCTACTTCAGTAATCAACATAGCAGTGGCAGTTCATGACTTCAGCTGGAAATACCACCACAAACTGGCTAGAGATCACAAAATTGCAATGCAGAGCTGGTGGTTGTATTCTTCAGCCTGGGTACATTAGACACTGGCTGAAAAGGGGCTTGTCTCCAGTGCTCATGTGGAATGATCTGCCATGGTGGACAGCTTTCCTTAAACCCTGCTACAGGGTCAGAGCTGTGACATGCATCACAGGACCACCCCATGCTTCAGCTTCATCACAGATGTTGCCCTCTCCACCTCCAGCCACAAGCCCAGGTATCCCCTTGCAGCACTCTTGCAGCACTCTTGCAGCACTCTTGCAGCACTCTTGCAGCACTCAGCCCTAACAGCCCCCTGCAGCTCCCCAGTACCAACCCAGCATACTCAATGTTGTCCTGTATCCCTCCCACACAGTGGGAGAGGAGATATTTTTGGCAAAGGTGGCAGGAGAGAGGAAAAACTAAATTAGATACTTTTAAGAACTTTCTGGGGACAGGGGGGGAAGGAGAACTTTATCCTTAGTTACTAATGTTGGACCACTCTCTAATCATAGTCAATGACCTACAAAGCTCCCTCTTCAGATGGGACTGGAGGCTCTCCCAATCCCACAGCTGGATGTCAGTTTGTTTGGAGATTTTTTGATTGTTTGTTTGGGAGTTTTTTGTATTAATTTTTGTTGTTGTTGTTGCTGTTGTTTTAGTTTCATTGGGTTTGATTTTGTTTTGTTTGTTTTTC
The DNA here is from genome assembly GCF_049639895.1 of Pseudopodoces humilis. Lineage (NCBI taxonomy): Eukaryota > Metazoa > Chordata > Aves > Passeriformes > Paridae > Pseudopodoces > Pseudopodoces humilis. Next base: position 19,176,699 of record NC_142200.1, read on the forward strand.
CTTTTTTGCTTTTTTTTTTCCCTGTCCAGGATACATATCTCCTTTTCCATATAAAACTCTCAAGCTGTCTTGACTATCAACAGCTGGCCAGATGATGGGAGCTGTGGAAAGTTGTTGTGATGGGAGTGTGGAGCTGGCTTTCCAAGGATCATTTGAAGGATTTTGCCCCACATGTGTAAAGCTGTGTAACTCTTCACATTGGAAGTTTACTTGACCTTCTGTCAATAAATCACTTACCCAGCCTTCAGGGCTATTCTTTGATGGCCCTTTCTCATATGTCTTTGCATTTAATTGCTTAGTGCTTTTCAGTTTTAGAGTAGCAGGGTGTGCCTGTGTGTGTCAGAAGAAACATAAGACTCTTTAAGAGCCTAACTAAAATTTCTTGTTTCCACTTTTCTGAGAGTTGTAAGGAATAAGAGGAGCAAAACACTTCTTCAGCTGACCATACCTGGTGGATGCCAGTGGGATACACATTACTGACAGGTACATTTGTCATAAGGTACATTTGAGTGGGCAGACAGGGTCTTCCTGGGGTACCTAGTGGAAAAAGAGCCCACTGCACTTCCTATCCAAAATCAGGGATACTCAGAATATACCACAGAGCTTGCTGCTGATCCTTCACCCCAATGTGATTGCAAAACATGTTCTTGAACTACATTAACTATTTAAAAACTCTGTGCAGGCACAACTGCATGCAGCTGGCCAGGATGTGTTCTGTCCACAACCCAAAGTTAAATAATATTTTCAGTAAAACCGAAAAGTTGTATTTTTTTGCAGAATATTGTGATTTCATTTATGAAGTGAATAAAATTATGACATAAAATACTTGGTTTATATATTTATCTCCCTTTTAACTGCAAAGCAATACTGGAAAGACCATGTAAAATGGCCTGTGGATGTTTTTGCCTCGAAGTTCTTTACTTAAAACAGGTTCAGATAAATGGCTTTGGTGACACAAATACAGCATATTAAAACTGGTTATTAGTCCATGTGGCAAAGAAGAATGGAACTGGTTTCTGTTTCCCAAACTCAAAATTAGTGTGTATATTTTATTTTGGTTTTGTTTTTAATTAAAACTCTAGTACAGAATCTTTTGTGTCTGTGGTAATTATGCTGAACTTTGTATCCCAAAGGAGAAATGTGTAAATGGTTCACTCTTTTGTGGCTATTTGTTTGTGCCATTAGCTCAGGAAATATATTTTCCAAGCTCTGCATCAGTTTAGCCAACTGGTGACAAAAGTAGTCATTTGTGTTAATACAAGCAGAGCAGACTTAACAGAATAGACTACATTTTTAAGTAATCTAATATGACTGTTTGAGGAAGCAGTAATTGTACAAAATAATTTAAGTTTATTCTTTATTATTCATGTGCTAGTTGTCAATGTGGATGGAGAATGGCTCATAAATCATTTACAGCTGTCACTGGAAATGTTTATGTTTTGAGAATTTTTCAAGCTGTCCTGCTGTCCTTGAAACCAATGTGGATACTACTGTCAACTTGCATTGTAACAGGGAATTTAGGCTTTATCAACCATACCTAATACTGTCTCACTTGGGTTTGAAGGATCCACTAAAGACTCAGTCTGGACAGGTGGCTGAGGCTCTGCCCTGAGCCAACAATGCTGCAGTACAAAAACAGTGATGCTGAGGGCTTCTTACCAGCTGTTAGAGGGGAATTAACTGAGTGATCCTTCACCAGCACAAATATAACTGGCAGGGCAGCATGGCACAGGCATCCGTGAGCTACCAAACCAAAGATTTTGGAGAAAAAGGGGTGTGGATTCCAAGACAAAAGCTTTGAAGTCAGTGCAAGTCCATCAACTTGCAGCAAGTTCCCATGGTGGTTCATGTTACAGTACAGACAGTTTTCATTCCTTGAGTCCATGGAGAATACAGGACAGATCTGGATTCCAGTGGTACGGTGGAATTCAGGACAGTGATACGGGCCCAGTGGTGGTGAGCCATGTCCAGAGCTACACATGGCTCCTGGAGGGCCCCACGGTGCTCCTTGATCCCCACAAACTCCTTATGTGCCTTATGCCAGGTAGCTGCCTGCTTCTGCAGAAATGCTCTGGAAATACCTTCCCAAAGAGCTTCTCCACTTAATATCAAGAGTCAGCATGGAATAGTGCTGACAGACTAGTTAGGCTGTCTGGCATGTACTCTCTCTTAAAAACACCATCACTAAACCCCTTCTGTTCTATAATGTTTCAAATACTCCTGTTTCATACTAAAATCAGGAGGTATTCCTGTAGCAAGCTATCATGTGTAATAAATCCTGATGAACAGATTTCAGTAACAGACAGCAGTAATCCTCTAAGTTTAAATTTCACTACAGTTTGCACTTCAGAACATGAATCTCATAAAAGGTGAGTGCTTTCTCAAACATGTGCCAAGTCAAACCGAGGACCCTCCCATCACATCACCTGTACAATGATGTCCATACCCCCTCAAGTCTCCTCTGCACTAGGCTGCACTAGTCCTACTGAGGTCCCATCCAGCCTGAATTATCTTCCTATGATTCTACTGTTCCTTCCCATGTACAGGACTATGCATTTGCCTTTGTAGAGTTTGTGGTTTTGGCCCAAATGTTGTCTGATTCCTGCCCCCCAGTTTGGTGTTGAGTGCAGCCTTGCTGAGAGCAAACTCCACCAGGTCATCAGTAAAGATGTTTAAGTTGACAGGTCCCAGGACAGACCCCTGAACTCTACTCCTGCAGCATCCAGAATTCTGTGGGTTATATCTCACTAACCATTATCCTTTAATCCTGACTGCACAATCAGTTTTTTACCCATCTAGCTTCTACCCATCTAGACTGTCACATCCTAACTCTGATACTTGATGGACTTTATGTTTGCAAAACAGAGCACATTCTCTGTCAGCTCTTTCTTCTTGAGCTTTTTAAGAACTGCCATGAGGGTCTATTGATCCGTTTTTCGTGTCAACTCTACACTCTTCAAAAGCCTCATTGCATATCCTTTCCTTATCTTGGATCTGTCTTAAATGAGTCTGAATCTCTGATTATCCAAACTTGAACTGGAGTTTAAAGTCAGAGTAATCTTATGTGTCAACTAGGTTTAGAAAACCATTACACTGAAATAACTTTAGACAATAGCTGTTTCAATGATTATTTTATGTGAGTTGTAGTTGACAGAGGAGAGTTTTCTCCTGTCTGACTGTTACCACTGACCTGCAATGCTTATATTTTCTGTAATGACTTGAGGACAGGTGAACCAGAGGCTCCCTCACAAAATACTGGTCTTTGTAACAGTGTGCTAAGGAAATCAGACATTTAAAAACTACAGACAATTAATGCTTGGCTGGTTTTCTGCTGCTCTGACAATGGTTTTGCTGGCCAGTGAACTCTGCTTGCTATGGACTGTTCTGAATCTTTCCTTAAAAGTTGAAAAAATTTGAATTATCTTGCCACCAGACTCCATAACTTAAAACATTAAAAATAGCAAGGAATGTTGTTCAGTGTTTATTTATAGACTCAATGCTAATTGTTAAAGCCCAAAGACACTTCTAGACAAAAATGGAGGTAAAGCTGAGCATCAGCAAGACAGGGGTAAGAAACACATACTCCAAATTACCTTCTCTGAACCCAGACAATTCAAAGTCAAGCTAACAGAACTATGCTGACTACTAGTGATTCATCACTGAGATATCCACGAAAGCTTAACGCTTCCCAGCAGTGACAATGTGAAAGCAAGATTTTTTAAATGCAGTCTTTTAAAAAAAAACCAAAATCAAAGAGTACTTGAGGCTGACAGATGTCTCTGGAAGCCATCTAGTCCAGCCTCCTATTCAGAGCAGGTTTGGCTACAGCAGGTTGCTCAGGACTATGTCCAGTCAGGATTGGATTATCTCCAAAGATTGTCGGTCCACCACATCCCTGGGTAATCTACACTGTTTGACCAATTGAACAGTAATTATTTTCTTTATGTGGGAGTGGAATTTCTCATTTCAATGTACCCCCATTGCCTCTTGTCCCTACACTGGGCACCACTGAGAAGAGTTGAGCTTTGAGAAGAGGTTGGACTGAGAAGTATGCTGGACTCAATGATCTAAGAGGCCTTTTTCAACCAAAGTAATTCTTTGATCCTGTGATTCTGAGTTCTCTTCTTTACATCTACCCCCGATCAGATATTTACATACACTGATGAGATCTTCCTGAGCCATTTCTCTTCAGGCTCTCCTCATATCACAGAGGCTCCTGTTCTTTCGTCAACTTTGGGAACCTTCACTGGGATTTTTCCAGTATGTCCTTGTCTCTCTTGTACTGGGAAGCTCAGCAGGGGTACAGCTTTCCAGATGGGCCTCACCAGTGCTCAGCAGAGGGGAAGGATCCCCTGCTTCAACCTGCTGGCAATACTTGACCTAGTACAGCCCGGGATACATTGGCTTCCTTGTTACAGCGCTAGTTCTTGATCAACCTCTTGCCCACACTCACAGGGTTTTCTCTGCAAAGCTGCTTCCTAGGCAGCAGGTACCCAGCCTGTGATGGTGCATGAAAATCCTTTCAGTCTTTCAAGAAAAAAATAAGGGTAACATTCACCAGATGACCAAAGTCATCTTGGAGGCCTCCTTTTAGGGGTGCACGGAGTGTCTCACACGTGCTGACAGCACATCATTCAAAACCTGCAGGCATGATGCTGCCTCTTATTGCTGTGGCTGTAATGGTTAGGGCACCAGAATGTGTTACTTTTCCTTCACTCTTCAGCCCTTGTCCAAGCTGACCTGTGCTCAAGGAGAAGAAGAAAAAAAATTACTTTTAATCACCTTAGATAGTGCAAGGACCTGACACAAAGCCTCCTTCCACTTAGCCACTGGAAAAAAGACATACACAATGGCTTCTTTCTCGTTCACTCTTTAGGGAAAGAAATGTAAGTCAGTCATTCCCATCCAGAGAATATGACTGTGGAAAATCCAGTCCCACAAAGGCACCTCAAGGTTACAGGTAAGCACTTCTGCCTATGAAAGAAAGAGAAAGAAGAAAAAAAAAGGTCAGTTGCTTCTTCAGAATCATAATTCCTTTTTCCTACTTCTCTGTGCTTTTCCTCCCTCTCTTGTACTGTTGTTGTCTCCCTCTCAAGACAAATGGGATGGTTATGGGATTTCATCTTTGCAGGGCAGAGGCAAAAATGTTTGGATATTCTAAGGATATTACAAGTTACTTCATTTCAAGTTACAATCCAAATACTATCTTCCAGGTTTGTAATGAAAACTTTTAATAAAGTTACAACTTTCTGATGCTCTGTGCTTCCTTTGCTTTCCTTTTCTTTCAATGCCATCTTAACATACCTGGGAACATCAACAAGTAAACTAATTCCAGTTTTTCTCTTGTTTTGCATCTCACTCTACAAGTTCTACAGATACGTGTTCTGTACTACTGCTAAGAAAACTCCCCATATTCTGACTATTCTTTTCATAAAGTATTTGTGTTATTGAGGCTGTACATTTGGGAATGTCTAAACTTAGTGAAGCAAGGACAAAAGGTTGGAGGCTTTTTTTCCTGGAATATGTATAAGCCACTGAGCACTGTAAAAACCAAGGGTCAGGGTAAGGCTACAATAGTGTTGTACCCACTAAGAAAGTAGAAGCTTCCCGTACAGAAGAAGCTGCAATGACTCAGCTGCAGAGTTCACAGTGACTGCAGGTTTTAGGAGCACCTAGTTAGGAGTGATCAAAAAATATCTTCTTTAATCACCAAAGGATCTCAAACTGCATTCTCTGTGATGCCACAACAAGGCTGTTTCTGTTTCAGGTCCTTCCTGAGAGTGGGTGAAATTCGTGGTGTGCTCTTGACGTGTTGCTTGAGCATGTAAAAACAGTTCCTTCCTCTCTTCAGCTACAAGCAGAGAACACACTACAGTCAATCATATCACCATCATATGAGCAAATATCACCAAAATCAATGGATCATGCCAGTGGATTTCTAAATTCTGTGTGGATTTCACTTTCATGGCACTTGATCCTAAGTCTGTTATAATCAATGAACTTCATGTAAGGACTAGGTATAGAAAACAATATATGAAAAATATAAAATATATAGAATTAATATCATTAAATAATTGGTTAATATATTTCATAAGCAATATATTATATTAATGATAAATTATAAAACTATATTAGTGATGTATGAGAAATTTATAACAATAATAATACAAAAAATATGCAGTATGAAATTATAGAAATGTCAGGTCAGATGCTATGACTGAATTTTTAACAGAGATTACTAAAGTCCTTATACTTGTGTTTTTTATGTGTGAGGCAGACAGTGAGGTTGCTCAGTAGAAGCAATAAGTGACTCTAATCACATCAGCCGCTTCACATGGAGACAAGCATGCAAAGCTCTCTTCCCAGCTGAACCTGCAGAGAACCCTCTGCCAGGAAGATACAACTGCCTGTGACAGCAGAGTTCCCACCACATTTCTTACATATCCCAGTGGCCAGAATGGCTCACCTTCAAACTCATAACCAAACCCATTCCTTTAAAAGAATGCTGTGCATAAATTCACACATAGAGCTGGTGCAGCAGCTCTCAGTGGGAAAGGGCCACATCTTACATTGACAGTGCTGCATTTCAGCTCTGCTGCTCAGAGCTTTCCTGCCAGCCTCCTGCCAACCCTGAGATATCCCACTTGAACAGACACAGCTCAGCTCCAGAAAGATGGATGAAACCAGAGCACACAACCGTACAGCTGGAGACCATCTGCTCTCTGGACTTAACTCTAGGCAATAGGACCTACAGATGTATGAACATGTGTTATTACAAAGCACAGAAGAAGAAACTGTGTGTGTAGTGAGGATGAAGATGTGAATGGGAACAATTAAATAAGTGCAGAGGCGGAAGGAACTGCAGGATTTGTGGAAGGAATGCCTAAAGCATGGATCTTAACAGTTTTGAAGCAGTGTCATGGTCTGGTGCTTCTCTTTGGCCAGTGAACATTTGTTTCTTACACACCAAAACGAGGACACTTCATAGTATGGGCAGTGTATTCTGAAAATGCTTCTTAGTTCATGTCCCCTGCCAATGTACACAGAGAATCCAGGTAGGACTTGGTAGCCATCAGCTTTAACTAAATCATCAGGTGGCAACACAGCTTTATTGCTTAAAACCTGCCTGACCCCTGTTGTGAGTGAGGACAGCTGTGTTAGCACAGGCAGTCACAGAATGGGGATCCAGTGCTAATAGAGGTGTTTAGCAGAGCCTAAGGGTACATGTGCACCAGGACTCTGTTCTGATGCTGCTGCAGTATGCTGCCTGAAGCCAGGTCCCAGGAGCAGCACTGAAATCCCTGAACACACCCACCCTTCAAGTGCAGCTCTGCAGCCAGGGTCAAGCTGCTTCCAGGGAAGGTGGTTCCTCCCTGCCCTTACTCTGTGCCCATGTATTGTCAACACCACCATCTGCCAGCCCCAGATTCACACAACAACATGGTTACTGGATCAAAGAACTAATGAGATCTACCCCTGGGCATAACACAGCTTTTATTTGTAGGATGGCAGAAATAGACCTGACATCCCACTCAGATTTATAAGCTTTGCATTGAGGAACAAGGGGTTATTCTCAATACAAAGTGAGCAAAAATGACCTGTTAGCACTTCAAAGGATCACATGATAACTGTGTGAATAATAACTGAACTCATCTTGTCCCATTACCAAAATAACTGCCAAGGAAATTTGCAGATTTCTCATGTGAGTTCTCTCTGACAGTCCCTTTCTCAGATTTCTGCTCAGGTTTTTTTAAGGCCTCTTCTGGGCTTATTTTTCTCCCTTTAACTTACAAGAAAAACTTAGCTTTAAGTTAAAGGAAACAGAATAAGATCTGTACGGCACATATCCTCAGGTAAACATGAAATTACAAGGGTATAAGTAAAAAAATTGCAGCAATCACTTCTAGTGGCATCAGAACACAATTTTGAGTAGCATTTATCTGCTAATGATCCCTTAATGGTTATGTTTGACAAATAATACAATGAGAGGAACTTAAAAAACATCTCTGTTGCTAGTTATGACTTTTGTGGTGAGAGATACAGATCTGTCTCGGATGAGTCAAAGGTGGGGTATGGGAAACATTACAGTGACAAGTACTTGGTTTCAGATGTTTCTCATAACCTATGGAGAAACACCAGTTATGGAAGTGTTGTATTTCATTTGACCCTGTAGGAAGACAAGCTTTCACAGATTGTGGTGGGGTTTGTGAATCTTTGTCCCTTTGCTTTAAAACACAATAGCTGGCTCAGGCAATCTTCACATTTTTGGTCTGGCTGCAGAAAATATTCAGCTGCACAGCATAGCTGTGGTTTTCCTTCCTAATAAACCCAGGATATCATGTATTCAGCTATTACATTCCTTTATTTTTGTTATGTAAATGGGTAATGCCAGGTATTACAAGAGGCTGTCCCCAGCCTACAGCATGAAACTCCATGCTGTTCAGAAACCCTCCCACCACCATGAAGAAGTGTTGATAGCCCTGCCAGTTACCTCCTGTATGCCACTGTCTGTCACCACCACGGTGCTCTCACAGCCCTGGGGGAGGCTGATAAGAGTAATTCCTTAAGCCAGGTTCATTTACATGAAACACGTGTGTGCAAGATAAATCATGGCTTGAGACTGCTCATTTCAGAGCCATATTTTGGAGGAACTTTAATCTTTCTCTAGTTTGTTTTATAGCATTTCTGTTTTCATGGCTGACTTAGTAAAGCAGGAAATCGTGATTTATAAACATGGGAGGAAAGACTAGGAGAAAGCACATGTAAATATAAATAAATAAAAATAAACAAAATAAAAGCAATAAAATTAAATATAAGGAAGAATCATCTGGATACAATCCTGTGTAATGCATTCTAGGTCAACCCTGACAGAGCAGGGAGGTTGGACTAGATGACTCCCTGTGGTCCCTTCCAACCTTACCCAATCTGTGTTTCTGTAAACTGAAGTCCTGGTGCCTCAGGACTTTATAGGCTGTGGTACTTAAGGTGATTTTCCAAGCTATTTACTCCATCCAGGTTATAGAGGCATTTACCTACAGACAATTGCTAAGCACAATGCTGGTCACACATGTCTTACCAGGAAAAAAAAAATCACGTTTGCTTCTGCAATTGTTTTTGGTTTTGCTCTGTTTTACTAAGGCAGCACATCCTTAGAGCACCACAGTGGGACATCAGGGGACCATGTAAGCACACAGCCCTGGACTATCCTATTGCTATTCCTAGGAACAGACCATAAGCTTTGATATAAGTCTGAAAGCCCTCAGGACTGAGGATGCTCTGGCTTGCCTTGCCTGAACTCTCCCTCACCTGCCTCCAGTTCGGGCTTACTTGGTTGAGAGAGCACCTTCTCTGACTGTTCAGATGTCTATGGCTGAGGATCTTACTTGGTGTGACACAGTCAGAGTAACAAGCAGTTAGTCTGCACTGAATGAGATGCACCACTCCAGCACTAGATGCAGTGCAGAGAAACACAGGACTGGTGCAACAGCAGAGGTCTTGAGAAGCAGGGACATGGGATGCAATGTGGAGAAGCACAGGCATGATAAGAGATGGGTGTAGGCTGTCACCAGAGATGCTGTAGCTATAAAAAGTGCCCTAATGGTCATCTAAAGAAACACAGAGACAAATCTGGAGAAAACTGGATTTAGGGGTAACAAAGAGAATAAAAGCTAGTATCTAATCTGTGTAAAAGGTAGCATTTACATAGTAAATGTGGACACAACATGAAGCTGCAGACTGGTCAAAGGTGCAAGAGCACGTCAGCAAAGGATGACCTGGGTGGATCTTGGAGAGAGGAAGAAGAAACCATAAACGTGAACATGAACATTACATTCTTTTGGAGAGGCACTCCAGGTGCTGAAATCTCCCCCACCAACACTAGAATGCAGCCATCAGCCTTAAGACCCATTGGAGCAGCAGAAGGATGAGAGGGAAAAGAGGTAGAAAATAATATGTGTGTGTGTGTACAACAATTTCTAATGGGATTCTTGTTTTGGGAAGCACCCTCTAAGCACAAAAGCAAGGTACAGAGAAATCCTCTGCTTTCTGAAGTGTGGCATTATTATTGTTGCTGTTATTTTCCATTAATTTGGGAACAGTTCCACAGGAATGTTTAATGTACTTATAGATGGCTTCAAAGACTACCTCATGACTGCACAAGAAGTCTGAGAAATGCAGGCATCTCAGAAAGGTCACTGACTATGCTCCTTCCAGTTGCAGGCCCCACATCCATCCTATTAGGTAACTTTGAAACCACACACTGTTTATCCATACAAAATTACTTCGCCATTTAAGGAAAATTGAACTACTTATTCCTCTCTCTTGACATAGAACTTAAATTCCTTCAGTGAATATTTATACTTTTTGACTTGATATTAATATTATTAACAATATAAAATATATTCTTGATACTAAGGAAATATGGGGATATTATTTTTTATGGTTACTATTTAGCATCCAGAAATCTTATGTTTCCTGTCTCAGCCTTAACAATTCATGAATGCATTCAGTTTCTAAAAATGTCCCACAAATAGTCCTATTGATTTCTGTTGCATTTAGGAGGTCTGGAGCCAAGGTTTTAGTGCAAGACTGTTGATGAAATGTTTTCTGGAAACAGCATAAGTGGTTTAAAGTCTACCAGCACTTAGAGCCATGTGGGGCTATTTATATTACTACTGCTCTAGTAGGTAAAAGGAAAATTTCAATGTCCAAGGCTATTGAGCTGGCTATAAGTACATCTCCAGCAGCTTCAGTTCAGTGTTGGCCAGAGAAGAATTTCTGAAATCAGAGTTCATTATCTAAGGTGACCCAACAAGATGGCATAGGGGCAAAACCTCCTTGCATAGTAAATAGAAATACTTGTGCAGTTTTCAATGATAGAAGTTGTGATTTGGCATTTGCCTTTTGAGCAAAGCCTTCAGGCAGTTTCAACCAAGTAGCCACTGATATTATAGCCCAGACATTTATTAGTCTGGAACATGTAAAACATGTCCATACTATGACTGCATTTTTGAGGTTTGTGATACCCAAAGCCTTGGAAGTTAAAGAACAGATTTTAAATCCAATCCACTACTGCGTATGTGTTGTACACAGTCACCTTTGCCTCCTAGGTCATGGAGACACATCTGAGAAATTAAACTGGTTGCTGCATTTAGCAGAGAACAGTGACTGAGAAACAAGTGCACCATCTTAACATCAGGGGTTTGTAGATCCTAGGATTTAACTTGCACTGTGTGTGAGATGAATAACAGAGCAGAAAGTAGTGCAACCTGAGTAGACTGCGAGAGTTTCTTGTCTTCCCTCTTTCTTTTATCTAATTATTTCATGGCTCTTATTTGTAAGTATCGATTCCTTAGTAAATGTTAATATGGGATTCTCCTCCATAAAAAAGGTCAGAATATTAAACCATGTACTTTAGTGGTCACATAACAGGGTTAAGTGGGACAGTGATGCATCTCATATCTACCAAGGGGAAAAATACCAGAGCTAGAGGATGGGAAAGATGTCAGGACCCCACTGAACAGATTAATTTTCCTGCATAGCCTACACTGGTGTCTTCACTGTCCCTGTGTGTATGGCTGGCTTCTGTCTGTCAAATGTAGTACATGCGAAAGATAATGCTGAACAACAAGGAAGAGTAGAATGGAAAAAACACAGAGAAATACATAAAACCCATTGCTAAATAATCTTTTTTCAAGCTGGAAAAAACAGTGCATGAAGCCCAGTTCAGCAAGAGGCTTTTCAGAGAAGCACTGTGATGGTTGAGCATCTCATTGCAGCCACACTTTCCGTGGAGTCTTGCACTTGAAGAGTGAGATAATCTAACCTGAGGTGCATCTCTGTCCTGCACATCACGAGCCCAGGAGTGTGACTGCAGAGCCTGACACGGACAGGCAGCCAAGCAGGCAAGGGCTGTGAGTGTGCTGGCAGGAGAGTCTGCTGCCAGCCTGTGGCTCTGCTACCACGTGCCAGTAACACTTAGCACAAGCATCTAATGTAGAACCCTTTTTTTCTATAATTTGAGTATGCTGTGATCTGCACTGGAATAAATGAACACTCCAGTACAATGATGAGAATGAAAACCTCTTTCTCCACTGGTGGGGCAAAGCCCACAGAAATAATTCGCAAGGAACAAACTAATGACAGATAACTCCCCACTTTTCCTTTCTTGGGCCAGGGAAAGCAAAAATGTTCAGGCTAGCATTAAAACTGAAATTTATTTTAGAGGCAAAACCTTTTTATATAGAAAATGAGAGGCTTTAGTGGAGATAAAATATTTTACATTTTGGTTTCCTGTCACTCTTCAGTGCATAAGGCAAGCCCCTTACCTCCCACCAGTTTCCTGGGACTCCGCAGGGCCCCTAGTAACTCAGAGCAGAGGCTGCAGATTTTTGTCCAATCAGTCACCCTCAGCTGACTGCTTCTCTCCATGGCTCTGTCTTTATCCATCCTGGAAATTGTCTCCCCTATCAGTGTAACACTTTATTTACCTTTTTTATATTCTGGAGAAACATTCAAGAAAGTATCTTTTTGTGTTGCTCATCTTAATAGTTATCATATTAAAACAAACAAACAAACAATCCCATTGTATACTTTTCTCCACTTCAAAGTTCCAAAATCCTTAAAAGTCAATAGACAGATGTCCACCAGATACAGTTTTAACCACAACAGTCAACAAGAATTTCTTTGTTGACTTTGATTAAAGAAGGATGTGAGACAGTTATCTCCAGGGTGGGCTCTTCAAGTTTAAACAGTAAATTGCTTTAAAACAGAGAGTACAATTCTTGCATTGTTTATCTGTGTTCCCAGCTTGTACTGATAAACACAGACTGACTTATAAGTTCCAGTATCTTCCTTTATATATCTTTTCTACAAGCTTGGGCTCAAAATAAGGCACAAGTTAAATAGTAGCCAGTTCAACCCAAGGTCAATCGTGTGCCCAGACAGAGTGGCATAGGCAGAAATATGGAACTCAGCTTAATTTCATCTGCTTTAGAGATAAGATCTAATACTAAAATTAAACCTGCACAGATCTGCTCTCCAAGGTAACAGTTATATTTGTTTATCAACATGCCTGCACAAATCTGGTTTCAAACAGATGATTATTTCCTCATCCTCTGATTGTAGAGGAAAACAGATGAATGTGAGAATGGATGAGTAAATTTAGGCCACAGAACCCCTCTCTGAAATTCCTGTATAAAGTCACTGCTGAAGGTAATTTTTCAGTACAACCACTTCTTAAAAACTAACAGTAATGCTGAAAGCACCATGTCTGCAGGCTAGCAGCATATTAACCAATTATTTCCAAATATTAAAGAAAAGAAAGGTTACCATTTCATTATCAGAAAGTGTCAAAAGCCTCTGATAACTTTGTCTTTGGTCTTGTCCAGCCTGATCTGTGGGGCTAGAGACCTGTCAATTAGCAGAAGTTTTGTTCCTGAATAGAGCAGCTTTGAAAATTTGGAAGCGAAGCCCAGGAGTAGCATACAGGGAGAACTTCAAGAAATACAAATAATGTATTTCCCTCAGTGTGTTCATGCTTGCTTTCTTCCAGTGCCAATTTGATTGTGTGCCTCTGGAGCAGCCTCAGGAGGCAGCACTCATCCTCTGACAGTGCTCTGAGCATGGTGCTGTCACCTCCTTGGGCTGGACTGGCCTGTTGTCCGTAGGACTCATAGAGAAACTGTTATAAATTTGTATTGTGATATTGGCTTTCGCAGATGAATATTATATGTTAAATACTTTTTAGCTATGTATGTACTTTTTTCTTGCTAACAAGTCTTAAGCTTAAAAGAATTTCCTAGGTACCAGGCAAGGAAACCCCAGAGGGCAAGGACAGTGGGGCTCAAACTCTTATCAAGAGAACAATAGAAGCCAAACTGTTATCAAAAAGCCAGTACCAGGACGTGGGCAGGGGGGAAAGATAAGCTCAGCTGCCCTCAGAAGAAGGATGAGGGGCCCAGACTCTTATCAACAACTGACCATCTGCAGAGAAAAGGAAACCAGACTCCAAAAGAATGCTGACCAGCAAGAATAATGATGACCAGCAAAAAAATTATGATGACAAGCAGAAACTGAGACTGTGCAGAAGCATGATCCAAGAAGGCGGAACCAGGGAGGGGACATGCTTGAATATGCATTAACCCCTCACAGCAAGGAGGGGATAAAAAGGAGATCCCTGAGATACCAGGTGTGCTCTTGGCAGCGCGCCAAGGCACCCGGCCGTTTTAACCCTTTGCTTTATTTCTTATGTCTCCTAATTGTCTTTTATTTATATTAAATTATTTTTATAATTTATTAAGTGAATCTCGTTTTTAAGAAAACCTTTCTTACACGTTTATGGTTTTCTCAACCAATGTCATGTGTGTATTTTAGGCTAAGCCCTGTCTTACAAAAATGGTACACTAAAATCAGGCTTAGCCTGCAAGTGTAGCAGTGATCTCTGCAGCTCATTCACAGACCCAATTCCCTTTGGCACAACACCAAAAGAGCTTCACAGCACGGGAATGTCAGTCTGGACAATAACAGCACCTTCCTCAGCCACAGGTTATTCCAGCAGCTGTCCTACAGCACTCAATAGGTATCTCCAGTGGCTTCAGAGTGGATGCCACAGTGGGGCCTCTTCAGTGCTAGAGCAATTTAGCAGGCTTCAGTCAAAAGCCCATTTGAGTCAATAGCAAGACTCAATTTATGGGTTTCAGTGGATTAGATGTACATCTGAGCTATTCCCTTTATAGCCAGTGACAAGAATAGGTACAGCTAAGCTATGACTCATTTTCTTCTTAAAGAAGTTGTGCTGGTTTGATCATAAACCAGTGGGAGAAATGAACCCCACACAATTACCCTAAAATTAATTTCATATTGGAGTTACAATGCAATAGAAAGATCACAATAAATTACAATAATTACAATGAAATGCATTCATTACCCAGAAAACTGGCTTAAACCCACTGAGTCAGAGTACAGCCTTGCACCCTGTTGGTTAGGATGATGCTGCAGTCAAAAGCAGTGGTCCTGCAGAACTTCTGGTCCTCCTCTGGATCCATTGGGTGGTGGTAGTGATGTCCCAAGCTCCCAGTCAGGTTCAGGTGGGAATGCTCAGTACCACCCCCACCCAGGGTGGGGATTTTCACGGTGGAATGATGTAATCCTGTGAATCATTGCAGCTGCGCATTCTGCTGGTGCCACTGAGTCCATGACTGCCCACTAGCAGAGACCACCCCCTCAGGAAGGGTGTGACTGTGCTGGTGCTTCCCCGGAGGGAGTTATCACAGCTGAGCCATTTGTGAAGGAAAATAAACACTTCCCTGCTTCAAGGGTCGCCTCTTCTCCTTTATCTCATTTAACACACAGCTTGTAGCCTGAGGTGTTGGATGTGCATTGGCAGAGGCTGCAAAAGACCCTTCATTAACAGTTTGTCAGAAATTAAATAGAGGGGAGTAGAATACACAGTGTGGGTTACACCCACATAGTGCAAAACTTCTCCTGTAACCAGGACAAGGAGATGTCTAAAATATATTTCAAAAGTACCGTTTCCACTGCCTATATAAACAGACCAAAAGACTTATCTGGCTGACCACTGGAATTAGGTGAGATGAGACATATTCATATAGAGGTGCCAGACAGAAGAGCACCCTCAAACTTCAGTGCCTGGGTGAAGGCACTGTAAAACACAGGGGAGGTGTTGACACAGTTAGGGGGCATGCGTAACCTCAGGCTAGGCATTTATGAAACCCATGCAGCAGGGAATAGAACCTGATGTCAGGCCAGGCAGAGAGCCCAATCTGTAACAGGGATCAACCATCACAAAACCTGTCCAGTGCCATTAGATTAAAAACCTGGAAGATACTTTCTCACAGGGATACTTGACAGAGGGAGGTAATGTACCTCTTTCATGCAGATACCAGTTTGTAATTTATTTACCTGTCATGTCATGTAATTTATTTACCAATCTTCCAGGGAAGTGGAGCACTTGGCAGAGGGCACTTCTCAGATGATGCACTGAAAGGGTTTGGTAACATAATAACATAATTCTGTGCTGACTGGAGCAGTGATTGAGGGCAGGTCTTGTCTCAAAGCTACATGCTGATCAGCATCAACTCAGCCATGCCCATCATCCCTGAAGATCTCAAGGGATCTGTGTGGTGTCACAGCCCCCAGAAGTGGTTCCTCTGAGGCTGGTTTGAGCTCTTCTCCCAACAAAGGAAAGTTCCAGAGAAAGCTCAGTGGGAGATGACTGCATCACAGCTTCTTCCAACTTATTCTT
Source organism: Pseudopodoces humilis (assembly GCF_049639895.1). Taxonomy (NCBI): domain Eukaryota; kingdom Metazoa; phylum Chordata; class Aves; order Passeriformes; family Paridae; genus Pseudopodoces; species Pseudopodoces humilis. Next base: position 19,192,963 of record NC_142200.1, read on the forward strand.
CCCCTGCAGAGTTTTGGGTAATAGATCTTCACTTTCAGGGAAGATGATGTATGTGATTTGGCATCAATTGACAATGGCCCACTGTGGAGCCTTGCAAGGCAGACACTTATTCCTTAACTTTCCTTTTCTGCATGAATTGTGAGCTGTTTCCTTCCAATTTGTCATGTTCTTATTGGCCCTTACTCAAGAAACCACTTTTTATTTTTTTTTAAGAATTTGTCTTGAAAAATTCAAGCTGTATTAACAGTTATGACCTGGATACATGAGGTCAATAAATAATAGCATAATAAAATATACAACAAAATCACATTTGGGTGTAAGGCTACTTGAGAAAGAAAGCAGGTGTCAATTGATGACTTATAAACAAGTCATCTCATCTTTAATTGATGACTTATAAACAAGTCATCTCATCTTTGTGCTATCTCATTTCACTGTTATTTGGCATCCTTAAAGACAGACCAGCAGCAAGATTAAAGCTGGCCTTGAAAAACATGGGAGTTGCCATCCTGGATCCCAGCCTCCTCTTTCACTTTGCTTTGACAAGCATCCCTGCTAAATGCTTCAGAAGAAAGTACATTATTTTCTTTGGAGAGAAGCAGGGTAATCTGACCTAACAAAAGAATTAATCTTCTCTTGTTCTTAGAAACCATTTTCAGCCCTGAAACTTGAGTAACTGCGTCACTTCCAGAAGTTTGTTAGGAGTGGTTGTAATACTGAGATGGGTCTTTATGAGAAAGCCCACCAGCATTCTGTTTGGTTTTTTGCCTGTTGAAACAATAATGGGATAGTATCACAGGTGCTGACCTAGACAAGACAACACCCTAGCTGTAGCCAAGGGATGGAGAGGAAATAACACCTTGGCTGGTGGAGTTTTCTTGGTCTTTTCCTCAGGCTTTAATTACTTTGCTTGGTTCATTCATGTTATCCTTATTAATTATGATTCATTGACTGACCAAGAGTCTGTTCTCCTTTTGCAGACTTGTCTAAGTAGGACCAACTTGAGCAAGATAAATATTCAGCCAGGACAGCAGACTTCTGGAAAAGTGGAGAATGGATCCTGTAATTTACTTTTCCTGCAGCATCTCCTCAGGATGCTTATTGGCTCTTACCCTTCCTGCTGATGGGAAGCAGGATATGTGCTATAGTGCTTTTTAGCACCTTGGTTTTCTCCCAGACCTCCCACGTCTCCTGTGGTGGCAGCAGTACACTGTGGTCCTTAAACATCACCCAGATGTTTCGCAATCACAGAATTGTTGGAAGGGACCTCTGGAGATCATTCAGGCCAATACTCTGCCAAGGCAGGGTCACCTACAGCAGGTTACACAGGAATGTGTCCAGAGAGGTTTTGAATGTCTCTAGAGCAGGAGACTCCACTACCTCACCTGTTCCACTGCTCTGTCACCCTCAAGGTAAAGTTCTTCCTCATGTTGAGGTGGTACTTCTTGTGTTCTGGTCTGTGGCCATTGCTCTGCATCTTGTCTCTGGGCACCACCAAATGGATGCCTGGTAGCATCCTCTTAGCACCTGCCTTTGAGATTTAGATGTATTTGCGAGGTCCCTGCTCAGTCTTCTCCAGACTAAACAGCTCCCACAGTTTCTCCCCATAAGAGAGATGCTGCATCCCCTCATCATCTCTGGGGCCTCTGCTGGAGCCTCTGCTGTAGCTCCCTGTCTGCTTCAGACCAAAACTTCCAGTTTTACTCAGAATTCCCAGGAGCCTGGCTGTCTTACAATAGCTTTTAATTTCAAAATTCTTGTTGATTTCAGCCTTTCTCACTCAACAGACTTGCATATATTTACAGATTTATTTAAGACCACATGGAGTGAAAGAACAGAAAGGCAAATCTGGAAAAACAAGTGCTGCGTTCCCAGTTTGAAAAGGACCAATTTACCCTTTGCTCATCCACTTGGACTCCCATCTGGCTCTGCCTTCCCACATGTAAAGGTGGCCAGGCTGCATCTGTAAGCAGGGACACGCCATGCCCTAAAGCCCTGGCTCGTGCCACAGCCACTGTGCCATTGCTGGCATGGCCCCTGCCATGGTTTTAACCCACAGGAGGCAGCACTCTCCCAGGAAATGCTTTGTGGTGGCATTGGCGAGCCCTTGTTCTCAGAAATCTGTGAGAGGAAAACTTATTTGAGGCAGGGAAGGGACAAGAGAAAGGAGGGAAGTTCAGGTGTATGGATGCAAAGCAAGCCAGGCTCTGGGTCTCCATGCCTGCAGAATGGAGCAGGCGTGTTTCAGCGAGCAGTGCAGATGTGACCTATCTGAACGAGGGCCAGAGGCTGAAGGGAGACAGGCACACCAGGACAAAGCTGTTGCAGGGCTCCAGCAGCCAGCTGACACTTTGCTGTCTGCAATTGGAACTCGAGTAGCTGTTTGAGAGCAGAAATAGGACCAAACCTCATGCTGTAGCCTCTCACTGAGGCCAAGGTCAGCTGAAGGGCTGAGGTTTGCATGACAGGGTGGAGAAGCTTCAGTGGATCCATTTATCTCTTCCCCGCATTTTTGCTTTCACGATGTTCAATTTCACTGTCTGAGAACTGTTCAATTCGGTTCTCAGGAGGGAGATTTTTCCAGATGTTCTCTGGGGGCAGGAAGTACTGAAGGGAGTAACTGATATTCTTCTATGTCTTATCCAGAGAGTGGCATCCTCATTTTAGGAGCTATTTGCATTACCTATCTTGTAAGCTGAACTGCCTAAGACCTCATATGCAGCTGATCGTGAAAAGTGTTCAGAATGGCTTTCCTGAAGATCCTAAATTAGAGTTACCATGGAGGTCCTCCTGTCTCTTTTCACTGAGTGCAATTAAATAGACTCTTAATTTTGGCCCTCTGAGTTTCATCTAAATTAGATGTCGGAACACAGCCTGAGTATCCATCTTGGACTGTAACTGTGGCTTGATGTTGATCCCCAGCTGTCACAACTAAGTTTGTAACTCAACACTTGTTAGGAAAGGAAAGCAAAGCTTCTGAGGTTGTAAGAAAACATGTTCTGAATCTGTTGCCTAAGGTACCTGCTCGTATTTTAAGTACCAGACATGCATGAGATGTGGAAAAGTCACAAAGTTCTGGATCTTGGTTCTGGATCATTTTAAAGAAAACAAGGAAATAAAAACTGTGCCTAATAGGTAAAGAAAACAATATAAAAATATGTTCTTAGTTAAACTAAACATACTAAAATGTATGACTAAAGAACTAGTCATACAGCTGCACAGATACTGTGATTTTTACTAATACCATGCTAATTGAAAACAAGAAATCCTGGGTTAGAAATGAGAAAAATTCACAGCAATCCAAAATGAGGATTCCTATGTTTTATTCCTATGTTTTTTTAGTTTTTCACCTTAATGAAAGTTTCAGAGCTGGGAACTGTGCCAACATTGTTTTGTTTTGTTCTAAGATTCTTTAAGGTGCTGACAGGAATATTTTACCTCTGTATCCCCATTCAACATTTCTTTGTCTATCACCTGACTTGTTTTTAGGGAACAACTTAGAAATGCGGTCGCATTTTAAGTGATTTAAGTGGCCTTGTTCCTTTGATGTTACCCAAATGCTTCTTGGCTCACTCTGAGATCTACCCTCTCACTTTATTTCAATGGCCAAAGTGCATCAGGATATATAAAAAATGTTAATTCCCCAAGCTGCATTTTTGCTAGTGAAGAATAAAACTGTCTGTTGGTGAAGTGCCATCCTACCCCAAGGCTGTTCCTAGAGAGCCAGAGCTGCTGGCTTCCAGACTGTTGAGCCAAAACACAGTGTTTGTACAGCCAAAACACAGTGAAGGACAGGACTCATTTCTTCGTGCATGAGGTTGTGTAACTGTGTGCACTGACACCTCGGGCATGTGGCAGATGGTAACTAAGGCGTCTGGAAGGCCAGGTTAGCAGATCTGAGAGCAAGCAGTTCTTGAGTGCAAATTCCAAAACACAAAATCACAGCTCAGAATTTGGTAAGGATTCAGAATATGGGATGAGAAACTCTTAGATAAAGAAAATCTTTGTGTCTTTTCTGGTGCGTGGGAGACTGTAAGAAGAAACTTCAAAAGTCCTCAAGCTTCTTAACTGAGTTCCTTCCCAAGCAGCAGAACTCTCAGTGTCCTGGCCCCTGAGAGATGGTGCTTGATATAAATGACTCTTCCTCATCTTCAGGGATCTGTCTTGCCAGTATTCAGGAATGTTGCAGCTAAAACACTAATCAACCAGAAACGAAAGGGGGGAATCAGAATGGACATCAATAAAATATCTGCTACTTTGATAATTTCACATTACTATTTAATCTCCCAGTATTACCTAAATCTCTTTCAGTTCTCATCAAGGGGATAATAATTTTGGCTGCTATTGGCATTCAAACTAGGCTAACATGCACTGGCAAGGGTAGTACTGGCCCTTTTCTTCATGTCAGTTGCACTATCAGCATAGCAGGACCTACTGGTTGAGTTTTGCCTAGTAAGTGTTGGTGTTTTGCTTTGCTTTTATTTCAGTGAATGGTGTCACCTTAATATAAATACTATCTTTAAAACACTGATCATTCCTATACCAAAACTGTGGCTAGACAGAAGGACTTTGACTAACAACTCTTACATTATCCCTAACAGCTGTCCAAAGAAGTCATGGAATATCTCAAGTTGGAAGGGATCCACAAGGAGCAACTCCCTGCTCCTCCCAGGACTACCTAAACCACGTAAGAGCATCATCCAGACATTCCTTGAACTCATGACTGCTTCCCTGGAGAGCCTGTTCCAGTGAGTGACCACCCTCTGGTTGAAAAGCCTTTCCCTAATATTCAGTCTGAACTTTGACCAATGCAGCTCCATTCCATTTCCCTGTGTCCTATCACTGCTTCCCAAACAGGAGATCAGCAATTCCCCGTTCACTCGCCCCTGGGAGGAAGCTTTAGACTGTGGTGGAGTCACTCCTTATCCTTCTCCAAGCTGAACAAGCCAAGTGGTTCCAGCCACTGCTCATGAGTCTTGCACTTCAAACACTCTACCAGCGCCAAACCTGCTCCCACCTCATTAATGTATCCTAAACTTCCATGTCTATAAAATTAATGGCATCCAGTGCCACTCACCCATTCTATCTTCATGCCAACATCACTTCCATAATATGTACATTTTGGATAGCACTTAATAAACTGTTCTTGGTTACAGGAATAGTCACAGACGATAAGCACTTGCAACAAACATTTCCTGCAAACATAGTCCTGTGCCCTGCATTCTCTGCATATCTAGGATGCTGTTTCCTTTCCATGTGACCTCATGTCATATTTTAGGGCATCAGTGCCCTGTGGTTTAATTAGTATGGCTCCTTCTCTTTCTCCCTGGGGCTGGGCTGAGGAGTGACCTGACATGACAGTGTGTCAGATCTAGGAAATTAATTCACACCCATTTCCTCCTTCATCAGTTATTGCCTGCCTGCTGCCCTCAGTCCTGATAATTATACAGGCAGTTCAGATAGGCCTTGCTACCAAAGGACTGTGGATTTTTATTTCTGGCTACTATGCTTGGATCTGCTTCTCCTAAGCACAGCTGCTGTGAAGGTAGAAGTTCAACACAAGCCAGTCATCACTTTCTGCCTCTGTAGCCAACGGAGAGCAAAGGAGAGAATCTGATGTCCCCAGCATGACTCATCCCATCCTAAACAAGGCATCAAAAATAGGCAGGTATTAAGCAAATAATTCCAGAAGTCAATTTACCTTTGGTATTAGTAGCAGATAGCTGTATTTTTTTTATTTTTTCTTTCTTGCCAGCTAAGCTAGGTTCCATAAACCTGTCCTTTGAAGGTGAACCATTCTTTGCTGGGCACATGTGCATCTTCTTTCTTGCACTGCTGCTTGCTCCTGGTGAAGCGCTGCTGTAAATACTTACCAAGGAAGGGACAGAGAGGATAGTCAAAATTGGAAGCACCACTACAGTTGTGCCTGCTCACAGGTGAGAATTGCACACCTATGAGCCAAGGGAAGAAGTACAAACTGTTCTAGACTCCCACACAGCATTATCAAACTTTGTGAGAAAGCCATGAAAGCTATTGCTTTGTTACGTTTTATGCCATATTAAACCTCTATATGAAAACTGTTACATTTTATTTATTATACAGTTTTGAACAGATATTTTATAGTAGTGGGAAACTGCAAGAATGCAATGGTGCTCTGGCTAGGATGTGCTGGCCCCATGCTCACCCCCATCATACTACTTAAGCCTTGTAAACCTGAAGTAAAGGCATGGAAGCAGAAAAGCCTCACCATGGGCACCATGGTGTTATATTGCATTTTTTATTGGCACAAACTCTTCCCAGTAAAACCAGATCAATCAACCATCTGAGGCAATGTTTAGTAGTCATGACTAAAGTGATACTGTTAATATTAAAATGATCTAGTTTTGTTTGGTTTGAAATAAAGTGGACATAAGAATTGGAGAGGGGGAACAGCAAGCAATCTTGAGAAATTGTGTCAGACCCTTTAGAAAAGTATTGGTTGTAGATTTCTTGGAATGTACGAAGGGCCTTTTCAAGGATTCGCTGAGAGTAATAGTGTATATTTCTAACAAGTGCCCAAAGACAGACAAGGTCTCATGTTCAGCTGTGGGATGAGGTGTTTTGCTGCACACCCCACCACAGGGCTGGAGATGATGTACTCTGGGGCATGGGGCAGCCACACCTGCCCCCATAGTCCAGTTCCTACAGAGATTTGTCTGATTTGACACCCTTGCAACACCAATGTCAACATCAGCAGAACAGGGACCTGCTGAGGTATTGGTGGTTTAACACACCAGAAATCTGGGTCTGTTCCTGCAGCGACCCTCTTGCAGATGCAGTGCAACAAATGGAGCTCCTATCTTCAGTTACCACAACTGCTCGGCCCAAAATACATTTGCTTGCTTTTTTTGTGCTTTTGTCTCATGACAGTACTGCAGTGCTTTTCTTTCACCTCATATCTGGAAATAAATACACACATTTTTCTGTGCAAACTGCCAGCCAGCCTCTCACTCTTCAGTAAATTTCCAAGTCCTAAGTGCTCAATTTTTGCCCAGTCCCCATTGCCTGTGCTGATGCTGCCTCTGAGGGGTCAGGTAGAGATAAATCCTCTACTCTCCCATCTCCACCCACCCCTCATTGCTGTAGAGGTGCTGGTCCTCTACAGCACCTGCAGTGTGTGTGGTGTGTGGTGCTCTCCTCTGCAGAGGCTGCATGAGTCCTTGCAGCCTCCACTGTCAGGTGGGCATTCTGTCCTCATTTGTACCCTGCTCATGAGAAAAGAAAAAAAAGGCAGCTAATATTAGGAGGTATCTAGGGATAGGGTGGAAGTCTAACTGTATGATGCAGCCACTCCAGAGCAGCTGATGGGAGCACTTCATGGTCTCAGCACGTTTGGTGTGCTGCTTGGATTGGAGCTGGAGCATGTCCTGGCAGCCAGAGACGGCAGCTTGGAGCCAGCTCCATCCTGGGAGCTGTGCCCTGTGGGATGTGGGAGCCTGAGGGTGGCCGGAGCGCAGAGCCCACGGCCTGGCTGGGTGATGGGCATGCCTGGCCTCCCTCCACTCCCTGAGCCTGGCAGGGAACGTGGCACCATGAGAGTGGCATTCCACCTGCAGCCCTGCTGGGAGGAGAAAAGCGTGTGTGTTCTCCAGCTGAGTGAGCTGCTCGCCTCCAGCTCCACTGAAGGGTGTGCAAGGATGGAAGGATACTGCTGACCACCATAGAGAAAAGCAACAAAATTCTGCACACAAATTCTGTAAAGAAAATGTTTTATTTAAAGTGTTAAATACCATCACCGGAATGAGTTTGATTTACATTAGTTGGTGTTCATTACAGGCCTAATCTGCCCTTTTTTTTCCCCCAACTGTAATTCCTTTTAACTTTTTAAAACGTACTATTTACAAGACAGCAGTGATCACTGGATTAGTACTATTTACACAACTAAACCATAAGTAGAATTGCAGACGTGTGAAAATTAAAAAAAATACATTAATTTTTTTTAAAATAAATACTGCATAATGACAATTATGTACAAACCTTCCATGCGTCATGTCCTTGATTTTAAAATTCGAAATAATTTATAGAGGACTATGCATACAAGAATGTGTGAGCACATCTCACAGTGTCAGGAAAATGGTTATATATTTTTGTTTAATATCCTAGGGGATATTGTAGACTGCATGTTAGTAGTATTTATTTGCTGCTGGTAGACAGGTGTCTAAATTATTTCAATAAATATAATTTTACCAGTCTGTCTATTAACTTAACAATAATCCATTATATAAACTCTGCAGACAAGACACAATCTCATTTTCTATGATATTGCACAAAGTAAAAGGCATTATAAGTGATACTGTTCTTACTTCTTCCCTCTTAAGAGGCATGTACAATTTGTTAATGGGAAACTTTAATAAATTTTCAAATAAAATCAGAGTAATTCTGTGTAGCCATAAAGGTAAATGTAATGTACTTCAAAAATTATTGCAAGATTTCAATATTAAACCTTAAGTAGGTATTAAAGGCATACAAAGACCCAGGAAAAAAAAAAGAAGGATATTTTGTTATTAAACATTAGCCAGTTACATTCCCTTTAAATAACATAACTTAATGAGAAGCTTGAACTTGCAGCACCACCCAACGGTAGTTACTGTCTGCTACAAAACCCAGGGTTTTGAAGATCCATTATCTGCAGTGAGGTTCTGGTAATGGTGCAAAAAGCTGACAGAGTGGTACCAGTAAGCTTTCTTTAAGGCTATTTTACCAATCGAAGACTGATACTTTCCAGACTGATATTACCTAATTATGTCTTTTGCAACGCAAATGTAATTTATGAAAATTGAACTTTACAGCAGAACTGTATGGATTTGTAACCTTTGTTGCTTTTGTTATTTCAAAAATGTAGCAATCAATTTGGTTTAGTGCAAATAAAAGTGCTTAAATTGTTTTCCTAAAAATCAATCAGGTACTTAATTTCTGCTCTTTCCAAAAACCTTCAAGAAATAATAGTTCAGTCTTGGAATGAAAGATGCTGGTGCTGAAAACAAATTTATTGAAGACATCTTACAATGGCCACATGATTCCAGTATTTTGCTGTAGAATTCAATTTGAAGGTGAGAAAAAATGAAAATAAGTTATCATGCACTGTACAATAAATTGCAAAAGTTCAAATATCTTCTTTATCAAATACATGCTGAATTACATTAATGTACTCCCAAGCCATGTTGCAAAATCCTTTTCAACATGCTTGAAAAAAAGTAAGCTCTTAAACAATATTTTTCTCAAATAATTCAGAAATGCAGAACAATCTGCAACCCTGAACCAAATATGGGGCATAAGACAGTAATAAGTCAAAAGGTAGCCATTTTAGAATATGCTGATCATCCTGGGAGGTAGAGGGGGAAAAGAGCAAAAGGAAAAAGGGAGACTGGGAGGAGAGATAGAGAAAGAAGGAGGTAAAAGAAGTGTACAATTTGCACATTATGTTGAACTTTACAAGGCTTGTACCTTTTACATTTAAATAAATTTAATATATTACACTTATTTCTTGTCACATAAACAGAATTTTAAATATTTGCTAGAAATTATTTTTTATTTTTAATATAAGTCTGCAAAAACACAGACCATGACTGGTTTAAAGAATGATAAACGTGGTGTGTCTTTGTATCACCCTGGTGCATTCTCTTCCCTTTAAAACCATGCACTAGTGAAATTTATTTTTAAAAATAATATAAACTGTTGAAAATGGCTGATTTATTCTTTTTTTTTTTTTTTTTTGCAAGTTGCAGCCCCAAGAAAATAATTTAAGTGTTCAGCTAAATCTGTGTCCATGCAAAAAAGTTTCTTAATTTCATACAGTACAGTATATCCACAGAACTTTATTTTTCAGAGAGTCCATCATGTCTGGGGTTTCACTGTGTGAACAGCTGGGGGGATGAAGCCCGCCACTTTAGGTCTTGAGCCTTTTCAATATGAAGAGTTTTCAGATCTCAAGCAACTGCTGCAAGTGTCAGTTGGCTTTTCCAGCATCCTTAGATTCTTCTTTTCTTCCAGTGTCTGCTAACTGACTTGTAACGTGGCTTCATGGGAGGGTAACTCCGTTTCTGTGGCATAACCAAACTTTAGGAGGGGAGGGCAGATAAACAAAGAAATGGGAGCAACAAAACAGATATGCCATTGAAAAGGACTTTTGTTGCATGAAACAGATTGTTTTTTTTAGTTTAGTCCATGGCTTCAGATTGGACCAAAACTGAGTCCCTGAACTCCACACCTATCAGTTCTTCATGATTTCAGTCTATCACCTGAGGGCCTTCCGTAGGGCACAATGTGTGCAACTTCCTTGAGAACACAGGATCGCGTTGCAGCCCTAGAAACAGGCTCAGAAGACACAACATTAAGCATGCAGTGTTACCAGGGTTTGCGACCTGTAATTTTATTTTTTTGTAACGCTGGTTGCTATGACAACAGTTTCACAGCTGCTATGAGCGAGCATACGAAGGTCCTGTTGAACTTTCAAGAGATGATTGGGAAGCTCTTCTAGTGAGAGGAGCTAAGGTTGGGTCTACTAGGGAAGAAGGAGGGAAAAGTTTGAACCACCCAATCACCATGTTGGACAGGTCCAGTTCATCTAAAAGTATCTGTGCCACTCCCATAAATGATTTGTGATCCATACGTCCATAGTCTCCCCAAACAATTATCTGTCAGGAAAAGGAACACAAGAAAATAGAAAAAAATTCAGCAAAAATGTCAAAAGCTTTAATGTGGTTTGTCAAAATTCTCTGCTTATTTAATTACAATAAGGAATGAAATATATGACTGCTGACATAGTTTAGCTCTGTGTATACTAATCATGATGCAGTGACAGAAATGAATTGGGCACAAACAGCAGTTATCCACAATACCAGAGAAAACCCAGTGAGAGGAGCCCATACATACAGCAGATGCAAAATAATCTATAACTCACTTTTGCTCACTTCTACTTGCATACTCAGTTTCTACTTGAATAAATAGCAATTACTGTTGTGTTTATTTACTTAGCAAGTATATCAAATATGAGAATTTATTGCCAAATGAAGCCTGAAACAAGCTTGAAACTCATTCAGTGAAAGCTGTACAGGTGACATTTTCAGGTTCAGAGAAATATTTATGCAAATTACCTGTAAAACTTTCCCTTGGGGACTTTCTTCAAATGATAGAAGTTGCTGATAAAGTGGTTCCAGCGTTTTTCTTGCTACCTTAGTTTTCTTTTTGGCTATGCAGACTCCATTTTCTAATAGATACACCTTTACATATGGTGCTTAGAAGAATGAAAAAAAGGAACAGTAGGTAAAGAAGTCCAGATTTTTTTGTGCAACACACACATTTTCTATCATCACATAAAAATCTGCTTTTAAAGGGTATATAACTTAAACGAACAAATCTCCACAAGCAGTATTAACAATTATTCTGATACAAAGCATCCATGCATTTTCTTTACTCCTCTCCTTGGGTGTATTTTTTTCTTGACTTCTTTTTGTATGTCTCTTTTACCATGAAACAATTCAAATTCTGACCTGAAAAAATCAGGCATTCCTATATATAGCATCCTTATACTGCACAGTATGCAAAATAGGCCTATTAAGTAAATGCACGACTTGCAATGACTTTGGTGAGATTTGGATCAATGCTCCAAATTGTTAGTAATTTAAAACTATCCACAAGGTGAAAATCAGTGAAGAAAAGACTGACACAATTTCTATTTCGGCTGAAGAGCTTGCTAAAAATATCATTATATTGTCCTTTTCACATAGTGTTACAGGACATCAGATTATAAAATAAGAAGAAAGTATCTAATATTGGTCTACTTTTCGAGCAGATACCTATTGCATATCCCTTGATTCCCTCTTCCTTCCCTTGATTCCTAAGACTACATAAATCTTCAGTATTTACCTTTCTTTCTACCTTACAACTAAGGATGCCTTTGCTATTACCAAAAATACTTTGGGGTTTTCTGGCAGCCTGATTTTTAATTTCCTCCTGAAGTAGGGCTGATTTTTTGGTGTATCATTTCAATACAGTACGCATTTCAGTATACAACATCGTAATCTACTGAGATTTGAATTTGTTAAGAGTTGACAAAGCTGAACAGAAAAGCCACAGACTTCTTTGGTAGAATGCTGCTCTTACTGTATACTCAGTTGGAAGGGACCCATTAGGATCATCAAGTCCAACCCCTGGCCCTGTGCTAAAACTGTTACTAAGGTTTTTCTTCCTTACCTGGCAGTGTCTTTGAACCTGGTTTTACAACAAGGCCACGGGCTCGGATTATTTCTACTTCCAGTTGTCCTTTCTTGTCCATCATTCCCACCTGAATATCTCCTAAATGACAAAAAGAAATCCCAGCATTGTAATTCAGAACTACTTTAGTATATGAAATGTTTACAAAATTTCTAGGATGAATGTGTTGACTTGTATCATCTGTTTTCCAACAGCAAGTATGATCCAGATTTTAACACTACTAGATAGTTTAATATTTATCCTCTTCACTGCTGTTTATGTTACTAAACAATTTTAAACCTTTGCAATAACACCTTGTCTCACATCTTCCATGCCTGTATTACTTCAAATTAATTTCTATTTCTTAAGAGCTTCACATAAAAAAAAAAAGGCAGGAAGGGAATTAATACAAAGCAGCCATGTAAAACTGCTTGAAATCTCTTGACTGTGCCCCTAGTTTAAGACAAGTTATGAAAAGATAACTTGTGAATATAAAAACCTGTAAACACCATAATAACAAATATTTTGCAACTAAATTACCAATTTTTATACAATATTATCCAAGTGATTCACAGAAAAATTTGGTCTCATTAGCCCCATTTTAAAGATGGAAAACTGAAGAAGACATGAAAGACTGAATTTTTCAAAGCTACTAGCTACTTTTGCATGTCTTCATAAGCATCCATGATTACATTCAACTTTGGCTGAGGTTACAGCTTTGTTCTTAACCGAGTTGTTCAAAACCACAAGAGAAATCCGTACTTAAAGGGAGTCTAGATAAATTTTATGTTCTAATTACCTGACCAAATAGAATATATCATATCTAGAGGACATAAACACTTACCCATTGATGGCGTTGCCAAAGTCTGTCGTCCTACAAGCTGGGCAGGACCAAGTCCATCCAGAAAATCACTAAACTGGCTGTCTGCAGCCAATCTCACACCAGGGAAGATCAAACTAGAATATTGAAAAAGAAACCAACAAAAAAGACACTTAAATTTCCCCTTTGTTTGTTTGTGTTTTTTATTTGTTTGTTTTTTTGTTTTATTTTGGCTTGCGTTTGTTTTTTGTTTTCTAGATATTTTGCACTTAATGTTTGTGGGTTTGGTAGTACTCTAAGGAACTTACAAAACAATTCTGTAATTTAAAAAATCCCACAGTGTTCAACAAGCAGCAATTTAGCCTCCAGCATATAAACAATCAGGTAAGGAAAGCACTACTCGCAATAATTTCCAAATTTGTATTCTTCCATCATTGTTGTCCTTTTCCAATGCATTAAAGACCACTGTTAATTATCAAAGTATGCATATGAGACCAGTTTATTAAGATACTAACACACACCCTTACCACTGACTTAGTTACAGGAAGGTAAAATTGCTCACACTTCTCAGTTACTGTGAATTCAATGGCTAAATATCAAATGTACACAGTGAAATAATGATGACATTAGACCAAATACTGGTTGCTATTTTCAAAATTGCTATTCATTCAAAATATTTTGTTAAAAATGTCTTTGAGAATGACATCTATTCAACAGCAGTATTGAAATCCCTTGTGGCAAATGACCAAAGTAACTCAAAACTAAAATGCTTGCCATAAATTATCTGTGACCCATTACAGAGCAACAAGAACTAATGAAATTTGTAATGACCAATCATTAACAAACATCCATCTCAAAAGCATGTAGTGCATCAACTTGGACAGATAAGATATATTGTGCAATACAGATGTACTGTCCAGTGCTGTGAACACCACTAATAAATCAACCTACAATCAGACTTTGCTGGGTAATGTCTCAGATACATCACTCAGAAGTTTTTAACTTGGGCTTTTATAACCATGGTACATGAGAGATTCATACTTCTGCCAGATAATTCTTCAGGTTAAAAGTAGCAGAATTTTTTAAAAGCTCCTAAGCCCAGTGAATGAGACATGGAAATGCTCTGGAAATGCTTTGCTTTGCATAGCACTGATGTATGCCAGGAGTTTTTGGAACAGAACTTATTCATATCTGTGTTTCACCTGTTGTATTGCACCTGCTTCCCCTCCTGACACTCCTCATGATGATGATCAGAACCACCATGTGCCCTTCTCATGGAACCGCAGAAATGATCCTCCTCCTTCCTGCACCAACAGTGGGAGACTCTTTCCATCACAGGGGAAGACTTAGGCTTAGTCCATCAATGACACTGGCTCGTGAAGGGAATTCTGACTGAACAGGACCTACAGCACTCACTGTGCTTCTCTCTAACAACCAGTTTCATGGAGAAACATCAACAAACCACAGCTGAAAATGCCACTTACTTTCCCTCAGAGCTGTAGCTGTTCATGCTCCCATCCGTTGACTCCCGGCTCGCCTGGCGAGTCATCCAGTTCCTCATCTCCACGGCCAGCCCTGTCTCCGTGCTCCTCTGGACGGTGCTCCGCAGCTTCTTGCCCCCTGCTTCTGTTGGAGACAAAAGAGAAGCCCCCATGCCACTGTGCTGTCACAGCTGGGCAACCGTGTACACCCCTGCTCCACGTGGCACAAACACTCAGAGCCACCAACTATTGACCTGTAACAAAACTTACATCCAGTAATTTTCAGTTTTAGTAACAGGCAAACAGCATCATAAATCTCTTTTACAGGATCTTAGTTCTGTCACTGCCTGCTTTCCAAGGTCAGACAACACAAGTCTGCCCACGCAGGTAACCAGATTTAAACAATCCATAGTCTAGTGTGTTTAAAATATATTTTCCCTGGATGAATAAATCCCTCTTAGGAATTGAATTAAAATGTTGCCATGATGTCAAAACCTGCAGAGAAATGTTCTAATTCAGATGAATTACTGTTTTAAAAACATTTGGTCATTATCTCCTAAATCAAGTTACAGACATCCATTAGTGAGGACAATAAACTACAAATCAAGGACCCTTCCCATGCTTTCTTCTATACAGTATTGATTTTTATGCACGATATGAAACTTTATCATCTCCAAGAGTAACAATTTGTCTATCTATAGTTTAATTTTATTCGTAAAAAACAACAATGTGACAGATGTCTGGGTATAAGACAAGGGAAAAAATACTCAACAATATAATTGCGTTTTAGTGTAGGAATTTTGATCAAGACCTCAACTGGATGAAATGAGTGGGAATGAAGACTCAGTTTTTCTTTCATGAATAAGACAGCTACTCCATGTCATTTATGATTTTTAATGCTCTGCAATGGGGCAAGGAATTCTGCATACTGATTTCATTTAATCTCTTCTATACACCTCTGAGTGCAGTACAATGATGTGTGATATACTGATATTATAAAAGAGCAAAAACTTTAAATACACTACAACAAATAGTAACAATTCTTAAATACTGATACAATGAGGGTGAAGTAATATCCAATATCCTAGGATACCGATGGACTCAACTTCCTTCTGCTGTTTGTTGCATCTGGTACCCTTTACACCTTCTCTGCCTCATCATGTACTAGAGGTCAGAAGAACTTCTGGACCTGTGAGGTTGGTGAAGCTTTAGGGATTTGAAAAAGGAAATGAGCAAGAGGAGGAGATAGTCCTGGGATGAGGACTATCACACCCCAGGGGGAATGTGTGAGCACAGGGACTGGCTTAGAGTAAGAGGATCTGCACCCTCGGACAGGGAATGGGAGAGAGACCTCAATTTCAATGTGTGCAATCATTGTCACTGTCCTACAGGCTGCAGTGTGGGTTGAAATCTCCCAAGCCCCTCAGTCAGGAGGAATATTAGGTCAGATAAAGAACAGGGAAAATGTAGAGAATTGGGAACTAGACACCAAAAATACCTTGAAAACCACTGACTCCTTGTCAAGAATGATTAGTAACTCTGCAATATTTAGCAGCAGTGAGACATTTCTACAGCAGTATCATGCATGGTTCAAATCATATTGCTTACTACAAGCCTTCTATATATTCCTTAAGATATCACTTTTAATCAGTACATACAAATAGTAAATATAATAGAAGTAATAATTTTCCTCTAGAACTTCAGCTACCCAAATAAATTCAGTACCCAGTAGAATGAAAAAATAAATTTTATTGCATCGAAATTATTTTTTCTAAAAATGCCCAACAATACCTGATGTAAAAAATGCAAATAAAAAAGGTACCAGGCTACTACAATATATGAAAAATGAAGGTCAGAAATCAACGATTTCATTTCTTTTGGGCTGCACTGTTCCAAGTGCCTGCTGGTTTATTATGTATACTCAATGAATGAAAGCTGGCAGCTAACTTCCAACAGTGGTCCAGAGTTGTTCTAAAATACAAGCACTCATTTCAAAGAAATATTCCCACAAACTGCCAGGAAAATATCGTGCTGTAGTTTTGTAGAAAAGGTACACTACATCATAGTTACATGTGAAAGGCATACAACTCTGAAGCCCCACAGGATATTACTCTTCTGTTCTATGAACTCTTTTGATGAGTAATCATTCATTTTCATTCAGCCTCACTGAATGATGGTCATTCTCAATTCATTATTGCAAACATGATATAAAATGCAAATTTAATAGAGTATCTCCATCTTGCATGATTCTTCAGATCTTCACGCATCTTTCAAAGATTTGGGAGCTTGGAAGAAATATATGTTCAGTTATGTAATGTGAATGAGTATATAGTAACTTCTTTTAATTTGCAAGGTAGATTTTTTTTTCTGAGCTAGGATTATAAGTCTGCATGCCTTCATTGTAGAAGAACAGAATAAAAAAATGAACATATCCCTTGTACATCAATTTACTGAGAAATCAAGGCAGAACTCGTGCAACTGCCATTTGTCTTCATAGAGGCACACATGCTCATAGCATCCCTATAAACTTTAATTTAAAGCAGTTTTACTTTCCCACATTCATTTTAACTGAAAAAACTGGTCTGGTTCACATGACAATAGACATACAAAGATACAACTTCGATACAGCATGAAAGTTAGGCATGTGTAGCATATCCTACTTTTGTGCGAGTACGAGTGGTAAACAGTAATTATTTTGACCTTAACACAGAATTTAAGAAGGGCTGAAAAGAGGTTATGTGAATTACTATTTCCCAGTTTTCAATAGAAACAGGCAGTGCTCTCAAAGGGTCTCCAAAGGGAAGGTTCTGACCTTTTATCAATATAGGTCCTAATCACGATGTTGATGCTTCTTGAAGTAAGAATTGAAGATTTTAACAGCAAAATGGCAACTTGGAATAGAATTAACAGAAGATCCAGATCTGGGTGGTGTGACTCCTGAGCCACTGCCTTTGATATGAATATACTTTTAGATGAAACTTGGCTAAACTAATTATAGCAATACATGAGAAACATCCCCATTTGATTGTCCCCTGTACTAGCAATATATTTGTCCCTGGAAAAATGTTAATAAAGCAAAAATAATCCTACAATTCCTCAAACAATTTAAAGACAAAGACAGTATTTGTGCCATCCATAACTTACGTTTCATAAATTCATCATTAAAACAAATTTAAAAGTTTCAAGCAGCAAGGAAACCACAATACAGCTACTCAGCTCAAAGAAACAGCCTTTGGTTCCATACTTCTAAGCTGTACCTGGTAGAGCATCTAGTTGAAGATCATATCACTCTACTAAAGCAAAACTGTTTTCCCACATTCCTGCCTGGAAATTGAAACCTCCTCTCTTGTGCTCAACTACTCACGTGGCTGCATTCCATACTAAACCCAAATGAAAAGGAACAAACAAGAAATATGATTTAAAGTTGTTCTTTTTCTTTCACTACAGATAATTTTGGAAAAGATATTTGTCAAGACAAGCATACAGCTGAATGAACCCAATTAAGGCAATACTAACCTCTAGCTAAATTAGTAACTTGGGAGTGCACCACTCACTCAGAAATAAATATCAAACTGGTAACACTGTAAAAGTGGAGGTTGGTTTTATAATCCTAAAGTATATATACTTATACACTCATGTTGTGCATGCTGTGTTAATCTTACCAAATGGAAAGATATAGAAATGAGAGCTTTGAAGTGTACTTTGTTGTTACATTGCTGAGTACCTACAATAAAAATAATTATACTCACCGTTTCCTAAACTCTAATAAACATTGAAAATATTCTCCAAATTAGTAGAAGACCTGTAAGTATAATTGCCCTAGCAAAAAGGAAATTCTCGCAAGTCCCCACCACAAAATATGGAACATATAATCTGAAAAACACTAGTTCGGATTCTGCAGCCATACTGTAAGGAGTGGAATAAATTACCAGAAATAATTGCATTGGTATTTATGAAAGCACATTCATTCTTACAGTTAATCACACTGGTAATTTAACTAATATGGTCATTGCAAATAGACTCCACAGGCCACATTTTCTAAGTTACGCACAGAATTATTTGTTCCCACAACTTGGAGTGCAAATCAATTACAAATTAGGGATGCAAAACCACTGATACAATCTTCAACAGCAGATGGGAGAAGTCAAAAACTGCAGTGAATGCAACAGATTACTTTCCATCATCTGGAAGGTAATGATGAATTTTCATCAGCCAGATGAAATCCGCTGCTGGTGGTGAGAGTGAGAGCTCTCAGCTTGCTCTCAGCAGGAGCTTCCTACAACTGCTCCCCAGCAGGCACAGAGCCAAGAGAGGACATGGCACAGGCAGAGGCAGGCAGGCTATGCCAGTCCCCAGCTGGTGTGTGATCTCTTGGTAGGACTTGTATGGAGTACAAAGCAGCTGTGGCTTCAGAAACACACTTAAGCGCTTGAGGTGGATCCTCTCTGCTCTCCCCACCTCACCCAAAAAGCTACATAAAAACTCCTCCAGCATGGTCATCTCAACTCAGGAGTTAGATCCACAAAGAGAATAAACTGCCTTTACATGCCCATTTTTTAAGACTAGAATTCTTTACATACGTAGTGACCTGCTCTGGATATGTTAACAGCTGGCTTGACAAAAGAGAGTCTAAGAAAATTTGAACCTACGGAAGAAAAGGGAGACAGGTTAGGTCTCAAATTCCCTTGCAGCTGCACAGCTCTGTTTCTGGAGCATCCCAAGTTTTGTCTGCATTGAACAAGGCATTTAGCTCTTGCTGAAGCACTAGGAGGCACAGCCTCCTCTTTCTCTGTGTTACCCAAGCAGAAGACATGGCTTAGGATCTATTAATTTAAGCAGGATTTGCAAAACCCAGGTTCCACTGTCACTTGAGTCTGAGCTCATTTCACTGATTCTCATAGGCCAGGGCTAAGCATCAGCTCATGAAGTTTTGTGTTACTGTCCTTCTGGTGGATATTTTCACAGCACATGCTGTTGGCATTCTGAAACCCAAAGAGCATTTCAGAGCCAGGGTGAAACTGTAACCAAGGGCTTTCTTTCTCTTATTTGTAAGGAATAAGGGAAGATCTGCATTCTAGTTCCTGCTTCCATGAGTGTCTGAATGTAAAATACTGGTATATTTTGATTGGGACAGGAATGGCCTGCCCTGATATACCCAAAGCAGAGCTGCCTTCAGCAAGAAAGTTCGTCAGTATAGGAGCAGCCAGGTTTGGAAAGTGTGAGAGAGTCTGGGCTGACAGCCCCAGTCTACCCCAAGCATTTTTAAATTTCTTGGGAATTCCATTTTCAGTCAAGAAACATTTATTTACCCTTGTCCTGTTCTTTTTGTTTCTTCCTCTGGCCATAATGGAAGCATAGTTAATTAAGATAGCACCTAATAAAATGTAAAAGAGAGAGCTGAATTAAATAATCAACAACAATCAACTGCAAAACTGTTTCTTGCACTTCTGGTCAAAGGCTGGTATAGAAGATTTGGCATCCCATTCTTGATGAATTTCCTACATGACCCAAGAGGCAGCCATCAGGTATCTCATTTGCTCCTGGCAAAATTGCAGCATCCTTTTTCTGCTTTCTGCTTCCCTGTCATGGCAAGGCTGGTTGTATGTTCAGTCAACTCCATGCCTTGTTGTGGCCATGTGATGTGAAGTCAGTTTACCACATGTGGCCTCTGAGAAATGCTATGGTTTAAGGCAAGCACCTGCTCCTTATTCTCCCCCACATCTTAATGTGTCTAAAGCTGTATTCTGCCATTTTAATTTCACTGCTGCTCTGATATCCATCCTCCAGTTAACTGATCCTTCAGCAAATTGTTAAGAGCATCAGAAAAGAGAAACCGTTTTTGTCTGTGTATGGCATCCATCACTTTACGATCTTCACCTTAGAGTTTTATGTTCCCAAAAAGGTTTCTGAAGTATTTTTACAGGACTGAACCGTAAACAAAGAGCTGTTTCCTACATACACAAGTACTTAATGTTCCTAAAACTTCAGTATCCTCAGCATTATTATTCAGACTCACATGTTAGTTATGAAAAGGACACATAACCATCTTGAACACCCTAGGGTTTGTTTTCAGTGTCTGTGCTAAGTAACACCCCTGGTAACCCCAAATAAGTGCATACAGAATCACAGCATAGAGGTCTGCTGCTTGGCCATTCCCTTCACAAAGAATTTACCCTTGATAAGAGAGAGCTGTCCCAGGGAAACAAAACTAATTAACCACAGCTGTAAGGAAGAAAAGGGTTAGTGCTGATGTAATTTCCACTTCTGTTTTGGTTACCTGGCTCTGACTATATAATAACAAACAGGCTGTGCAGGTCTGTTTGGATCCTTTGTTTTGCAGATGCTGATTACAGACCTTGACAGGGAGATGCAGATCAGGAATTGAACTACACACAGCCACTCAGGCCCTTCCAGACCACTGCAGAGGTTTCTGTTTCTGTAACTGATAAGGCCATCAGTTTTCTAGGTGTGGTCAGAGGATTTACCTGCTGCAAACCTGAACACAGAGCTATGACACAAAAAGCACGTGGCTTTGTAGCCCACAGCTGTATGTCCCATGTGACAAGCGACCTGAATGAACAGTTCTTCAGGAGCCCTCATTTAGAACAGTTATGATCTCCACACAGATAAATATTCTTATCATTCAAATGTAATAGGTCTATAAAAATTTGTGCATATGTCAAAAAAGAATGGTAGCATTTTATATCCACTTTGTACATTCTGTACCACGATCTACATAATTACAAAAAGTGCAAAACACTGGGAAATCAGTCTCATCCCCAATCTACTAAAATCCTGAAAAACAGAGCAAGTAATTTTGTGGAATTACATTCTAATTTTGTATACCATTTATATAAAGAATTACTAGATAGGTGTACATATTCATTACAGGAACTCTTCACATCCAGTCTCTGATTTTGCCAATGACAAAGGATGATCATTCAAAGTAAACAGAAACTGTTTCTGCAGTTTTAAGAGATTTTTTTTTTTATGTTTACATGGACATTCAATTTTTTGGATGTGTACCATTATTATGAATTTATTAATAACCATTATTTCATGCAGTGTCAAGAGCAGATTAAAAATGCTTAAACAGCAAAGAGTACATATATTGAGGAGCTTAGAATTGTTGTGTTTTTTTGCATTATATGAAGTGAGAGATACTCTCTAAATATTGAATAATGGCAGTAACCCTATTCTTTGCCCCAACTTTGATTATTTTTATTGTAGCAAGGGTCACTACATATACTATTAGACAGATCTGGGCAGCATTTTTGAATGATGTAGCAAATGTGTTAATTCAACACCCTCTATTAAGGCTTAATGAGGTAGATGGTGCCAAGAAGGTGGGTGGCTACTGAGATTACACAAATTAGAAACAGCTCTTCCTCCTTTGTCAAGATTAATAATGATCCAAGGTAAATACCATTATTTAAATAACCACAGTTCACAAAAAAACTGAGCAAATTTCACACTGTAATGACCCATTTTCAAACCACTGCTGTTAAACATTTACCTCTACAAACTGAAACAATGACAACACTGTGTTGCTACTCCGATTACACACTTGACCTTGACATAGAAAAATGACAATTACAGCATGTATCTATGAGACAGGTTTTTTACATGTTTATGTAGGTACCACCAGAGATGGAACCTATCATACACTGTATGTTCACTGCTGCTGCTACAGCCATATCCAAATTATCTGTCACTACTCAGGTACATGCTGCAGTGTAACCAGTAGCTTAGAAGAGAAACACAACTATACGAGAAATACAGCTTTAAAAATCTACTGGGCATTTTTAACTCAGGTTGAAGTATGTTGTGCTTTGAATGTCAATCCTTTTACAGTTTCTCCTACGTCTCCCTTCATTTTCCAGAATATATGTGATTTTTTTTGTCATGCTCTTTACTTTGCCAGCAACAGTGTAGTTTTTTATTTTTTTGGAGTTCTTATCAATCTTGGCATCTACAGCTACTTCATTAGTATAGTACCTGAGTATACGTGGTAAAAACACTGTGATTTGCTCAAAATGCCTGCTATTCTGCCTCCACCCTGGAACTCAGCCCATGGAGCTGCAGAAATGGGACAGACCCACCACCATAATGGAAAGGCTGATGCAAGTCAGCCCCTGAACTGTGCCCTAACAGCAAACAGAAAAAAATTATCAACTATAAACTTAAATGTCATGCAGATTCTTATGGAACAATTATTATTGCATATTCAGAGAGTTTTTAATCCTCCTGGATGGATGACACCACCATTGCATGCAATGTGCAGCAGACAATCTCTGGCGTGTTAGCATCAATCGAGCCAAGATCTTTAAAGCTTCATCTCTTACAGTAGATAAACTGTCACAGGGCATTATATCCTTTTTTTCATACTCTTCCTTGGCTCTGCCTATGAACATTCCACATAAACAAGGTCATCTTTACCACCAAGGCCAAAATGTAGGCCAATTCCCCCAAGATGATGTTCTTATTCTGATTTTCTTCATAGCCTGATACTCCTATATTACTTTATTCTTTTTATGATGGTAATTTTAAAGGATAACTACTTCATGTGCAGAATTCTCTTCACTTTAGTAATTACTGTGCTAATGAATTTATTGTTACTACTTCCCCCATTTTCTATTTCTGGTCAAATTATTGTCTGCTTGTTATTGTCTACTGGGACCTCCAGAGGGACACTGTGATCTGGCGGTCTAACCACAGGAACAGAATTCAGGAACTGCTGAGTCTTATTCCAGCTCTACCAATGTGCAGAGATTAATCAGTGAGAAATGCCACTGAATCCATTACCAGTGCTCAACTGAGCAGCTCAGCATACCTTTAAATATGACCTGAGCCTTCACTCAGGGACAGCACTCCCGCTGACACCTATGTGGGATCGAACAACCCCGCCAGCAAGTTTCCCAGCTAGTTATCAGCCAGGTGACAGGAGAGTATAATGTGCTTCTATTCCTGCTGAACTCCTGCAGCAACACACAGATACTTCTTTCAGTAGACATCAATATGCAAAACTGTAATGTAACTTCTCCTCAGCAAACGCAACTAATTTTTGCTATTTTTGGCATGATTGTCTTGGACTGAAGAACATTCTGTGGCTTTTTTTTAATTGCCTTTTGTTTTTCTAACATACTGGGAGGCCAAGATGCTTTCCAGTTCTTTCTGAATTAATTTATGTCTTAAATTATCATAAATTATCTCTTGAATTGTTTTCAGCACCTGCAAAACATTTAGCTTTCCCCTTCAATAGCATAGCTTCACTACCACCCAAAAACTTTAGCAAAAAAAATATTAAATTGTAATATACTCCCTTTCAGTGGGTATAGTTCTGCATACAGACCTTGCCATGACCAGCAGCTCCATAGCTGCACTCCTGACAATGTGCTGTTTATATAAAATATATATATATTATATATATATATAACTGTTTATAACAACACCTCAGTGTAAATGCAAATCAGAAGTGAATGTAAATACAGTATCAAAAGGAAACCATAGTGAAAATTTATTACAGTAAACAATACACAGTGCAATTTGAGGAAGCACCAAGTTACCAGTCCCACTCATAAAAACAGATGTAGGCTTTCTAGTGATCACATCATGTGATCTGAGCCTCTCCTCCCCTCCCTGCATGTTGGATAACTCTGCTTCTTCTCCAGTAAGCTTCTTGTGCATAAGAACTCATTCACTCAGTTGTTCATAGGAATGTTTAGTGCACCCATGCACTATTTGTAAATGTATCATGTGCATGAGACTTTGTACTATGACTACACAGACATCTAAAAGGATATACCATGCATTTTCATGGGAAATTCTCTTATCTTTTGACAATCACAAAATTTCTTTAATTTCAACAAAGCTAAAAATTCAGAAAAAATATGATGCTTCAAGAGCATTCATACAGATACTGATTTGTACTCTGTCCCCACACTTCTTCAACACTATCCATATAGTTTAAGTCTGTTCCAAGTGTTATTTGACACCAATTCTCACTTCAGTATTCAGGCCATACATTTTATCACCAATGAATCTAAAAAAATAAAATGCAAAAGACACCTCTTTAAAATCCTTGGTACTTTGACACTATAAATAATTGTCTCTAGCACCATGTTAGTCCTGTGTGTACCCATGCAGACATGCCAGAAACAAATTGATGATGCAAAGAATTATTTTTTAGCACCTTTTTCTAGATGTGGCTAAGAATAATAAACTCCTAAATAATGAATGTGCATAAACTTGAAGGATTCATATCAACTGATCAGCAGGTATGAAATGCTATTTTAAATAGCAGTTCCCTGTACTGCAAACCTGGCCAACCATGGCAAGTTCTGGCCTAGCCATGACAAATTCCCCTATACTCTGCATAGGTGAGGCCACACTTTGAGTACTATACTCAGTTTTGGGTCCTCCAAGGACACTGAGGTGCTGGAGGGTGTCCGGAGGAAGGCAACAATGCTCTAAAAAACATGTCTTATGAGAAATAGCTGAGGGAACTGGGCTTGTTTAGCCTAGAGGAGACTCAGGGGGGACCTCATCACCCTCTACATGCACCTGACAGGAGGCTGAAGTGAGGTGAGGTTTAGTCTTTTCTGCCATGCCTG
Organism: Pseudopodoces humilis; assembly: GCF_049639895.1. Taxonomy (NCBI): domain Eukaryota; kingdom Metazoa; phylum Chordata; class Aves; order Passeriformes; family Paridae; genus Pseudopodoces; species Pseudopodoces humilis. The sequence continues at coordinate 19,218,105 of NC_142200.1, forward strand.
CAGTGAGAGGATAAGAGAAAATGGCCTTAAATTGAGATAGATAATCTAGTATCTAGATTAGATACTAGAAACAAAAATTCACTGTTAAGCTGGTCAGGCTTTGGAATAAATTGTCCAGGGAGTTGGTGGAGTCAGAATCCCTGGAGGTGTTCAAGAGGTTCTGGTTCTGGATGTTGGGGTTTAGGGGTTACAGTGGTAGTGCTGGGTGGATAGATGGACTGGATGTTCTTGAAGGTCCCTTTCAACCTGGATGATTCTATGATTCAAATTCATGGCTACCAACCGAAAACAGCACCCTTTCCACAGCCCACTTCTTCAGTACATCACAGCTGGGAGGCCAGGGCTTAAGATGTCTTCTTCTTTAATCAGCTGACATGTAAAGGGATCTTCTTTCTTAATCATCATTTTCAAATATAGCTTCAAAAATTATTATATGTTGTGTTACTTGCTATTCAATTACTTTTGAACTTGACAGTACTCATATTCTTTCATACCAAAAGATACACCTCTGGACCAGTATATTCACTTCAGCAGTTAATAACCCAAAGTCTTTAAGAGAGTATCTCAAATAATAAATGCCTCAGCAGGTCAGATTTTCTATTTGTGGTGAAAATATGACTGAGTGTGAAATGTAAAAAAAAAAAAAAAAAAGAAAAAAAGAAAAAAAAAAAAGAACCCTTGTAGCAGGTTATCTTTTTTTTTTAAGGTATCCACCACATGCAGAAATAACTACATCTTCAGGACAGTTAACTTATGAAGTCTGTTTGACATCTTTTTCAGATTAAACTGTATGAGAACATTTTTATGTGAACACAGGAGTGCATGTGCCCCACCCACTTTAATTAATTACATTAATATAACTGCATAAACACTCATAAAACAACAAATTCCAATTTGAGTGCAGAGGTGACTTGCCATCCAGAAAACACATCACAATTTTTTTTCTTATCCCACTGAGAACACTCAGGTAACGATCTTAGCTGTCATGCCTGCCATTCCCTCTGTAACCTGGTGGGTCTAAACTAAGGTAGCAGAAACTCAAATCCATAAAACTGCATAGCAATTACATTTCTGTTTTTTCATGGGAATTAATGAATTCAAGTGTAGCCTACATCTAAATAGGATCAGATAACATAAATCAACACGTGACACATGAATCAGTGTAAAATCTTTCAACACTTCTGTTTAAATAATTTGCCAGCACAGAACAAATAAATCATTACAATTACCCTTAAATTTACAGATATTTCTCTACTGAATTCCATATACTTTTTATTTCTTTGAACCAGCGAACTGTTTCAAGCAAACATAGATTCCACCAAGGAATAAGCTAAATGCTTCCTAGAGAAGTAAAGAAAACCAAGTAGAACAAAACAAATCAATACTCTGATTTCACAAAGGATTAATGCAATTATTGTAGCTAAAAATCAGAACAGAAAAGAAAATGCTTCTGGAGAGATAAAGAAAAATAATCTTTAAAGAATACCTAAGCATATTAAGGATAATTTATGATATTTTCAGTATGTGCTTTCAGCCACAGTGTTTATTAGCATATCAAGAGTACTAAAAATGCCATCTGAAGCCTACCCTGCAGTCTACTGGCAATATTTTGCAGTTCACTTCATTGTCCAAGGCAGGGAGCAGATGAGAGTACTGAAGGCCAGCACAGTTTGCCCCAGGGGCAGCCACTTATTTTCTACTGCAAGGGGCAACCTAGCCAGCCCCAGAGTAATAGCCGTGAAAAGGTGAGGGACCATGCCTTGCCTTGGGATTCAATCAGAAATGAGAGATGCTTTGGAGAAAAAAACTTCAGAGACCGCTGCACATGAAAAGATAAATCAAAACACACACTAGCCACTGAGCTCTCAGCCTGAAATGCGGAAGGTGATAAATGAACATGCAGATATTTTAAATAGATCATGAATGGTTTACACACACGGCTGATACATGTTTGTCTAGCAACACTGGACTTGTATCTATATCTTCAAACCTACTGAAGGTGCAATTTGCTCCATTAACCTTAATGAAATTAAAAATCTTGTATTAGTTCTGATAAAACAAGGGAAAGCCCATCATTCTATACATAAACATATTTAAACACAACAGATTGTTTTTTTTATGAAACCAGTATATTCAAAACAAACTCATGGAATACAAGTTCCATCCTGGATAGAGTTTGGTGCCATGCTTAAGTGTGTATGTACAGCTGCACATTCCAAACTGCAAATCTTTTGGGCGGGTTGTGGGGGGACACGGCTCCACAGAAAATTCATTGCATTTCTCTTGTCAGCCTTCCACCTCCACTTCTGCCTCTTAGGAAAGGGTACCCGGGGCCAGCATTTAACTGCTCAGCTCTGGCGTTCTGTATCAATTATGGTGTAATGACAGACAAGGGATACCCGAACAAGCCCGCAGATTGTCAGAAAAGCACCTGTGAGGAAGCATGGTTTGTTTTTCGCACGAATGAGCAAAAATTTGAAAGAATGGAAAGACCCTCTATCCTTTATTTCTCCCCCCCAACATAACTGAAGTTCAGCTATAACTTCATTCCCAACGTGAAAACACCATCTGTTAAATCACACCTCGCTCTCCAGCTCCAAGCACGGCACTACCAATCTCTCTCTCAGCCCAAGCCCCTCTCCATCACTCGCATCCCCCCAGCTCCTCGCCCGGCACCGACCCCCGGCCGCTCCCGGCTGGCGGCCACCGCCGAGCCCGGCCCGGAGCGCCCGCGCTCCCCGCGCACACCTGCGGCGACCGTGCCGCGGCCCCTCACCTCCGTCCTCCTCCTCCAGGGAGTTCATGCAGGGAAAGTAGACCGCCAGCGCCTCGAAGGAGGCGGAGAGGCTGCTCCGGCTCTGCGAGCGCTGCATGGCGCGCCCGCCGGCCGCCGTCTGCCGGCCCATCTTGGCCGAGCGGCACCCGCCTTTGGCGCGGTACAAGAAGCGCGGCGTCTTGGCGGCGGGGGCTGAGGGCGGCGGGGAGCGCTGGGCGGGCTGCGCGCCGCGGAGCTCGGCTCTGCCCCGCTGTGCCCGGCTCTGCCCCACTGCCGCCGCCGCCGCTGCTCTCCGCGGGGGGGGCCGCCGCAGCCAGCACGGAGCCGCCTACCAGCGGGGCGAGCAGTCAGCCGGCGGCGCGGGGCCCCGGGGCGGGCGGAGCGGGACGGCGCCGTCGTGCGCGACTCCGCGGGCGGGACGGCCCGGCCGCGGCTGCTGTAAATACCGAGCGGGCCGGGGGCAGGACCGGGGCACGGCGCCGGCCGGTAGCGGCGGGACGGCCCGCAGGCACCGCCCGCAGACTTTGTTCCCCGCCCGGCTCCCCCCGGGCTGGCGAGCGGCCCCTGCGCGGCAGCGGGCGGGAGGGGCGCGCCGGGGCCGGCCGGGGGCTCGCAGGGACGGATGCTGCAGGCGGGGGGAGCCGTACGAGGGGCGGCCCCGTGGCTCCGCACGGAGCGGAGCTGGGCAGCGCTGCCCCCGCGCCGGGCCGGCAGGACACACCTGCGGCCAAGGGGCAGAGCCTGCTCTCGGGTGGGGTCTGTAAAAACGGGAATGAACCACGGGACCAGAGAAAGGCTGAAGTGCGAGGGATCGTGGGGCAGGATCACTGACTGGGGCCAGATAGCTTTGAGTACCTCCAAGGATGGAGACTCACAGCCTTTTTGGGAAACCTCACTCATCAATGCTCGCTCACCCTCACAGAGAAAACATGTTTCCTGATGCTCAGCGTAAGTCTTTTCTGTGTGAGCTTGTGCCCATTGCTTTTGTCAGTGGCCCAGCATCTACTGAGGAACTGGCCCTGCAAGCCACAGGCAAATCCTTCATCTCTTCCCCAGTTCAAGCCAAGCTGCATTTCTCTAAAGCACATCTTCCTCCTTAGCAAACATGGGTGTACCTTTTCTGAATTCACTCCTTAGAGGATTTGCTTATAGCTACAACACATAGTTTTGGTGGTTTTATCCAGTCTTACTTCTGTATATTCCTCAACACTATTTAATGCTATGTTTTTTTCTTTTATCCAGTACATTACATTAATTGAGTGTATAGCAATTGGTAGTGTTCCTCCTGAAATGCTAAGAAAATAAAGCAGAGGACATGATTAAAAAGAGGGACTAGCTACTGTAGCAATCTTTTGCAGCATCAGTAACTTATTCCACTATAGTTCATGACGGTACAAGAGTGCTATCAAACCTTGTACATGGCTGTTCTTTCCTTACTGGCCCTTTACACAGTGATGATAGTAAATGCAGGGCATGGGGTGCATTCAGTCTTCTTTCAAAATAAAAAAAAAAAAATTCTCTCAAAATAATGGCAAATAATGTTTAGGGTTTGATCTAACAAACTTTGCAGACAGAATGATGGCTTGAAGTGAACTGAAACTCTTCATGAACAAAGTGTGTAGAGTGAAATACACTTCACACCCCTTGTGTATTTCCTTGAGCTGATGACTGGAAAGGATTATAATAAGACATTAAAACCAGCCAACGTGATCACTGACATACTTTCCTGAGGAATGAAAACTAGTCAGAACTTTAGCATTCAGGGATGGAACCCTGAATCAATCTACAGAAAAGCAGTGAGTTTTACAGCTATTTTTACAATTTTCCCAATAACTTGATTTGTAAATAACTATAATCTAATAAAGCACGTTTCATGTAACATCACAGGAACTTATTTTAGAAGAACATAAATCCTTTTTTTCCTCTTTACTGGCTATAAAAGATTTCCAGGGTAGCTTCCATAGGTTCTGACATCTTTTTCAGGTAATCTCATTCAGGTCATGCTCCAAAATGTGTATTTCGTTGCTCGTCATGTTTCTCTGGCCACATGCCCAAATTTGTCACCTCCCAACATATCCATGGTGTTTTACAGGTTAACAAGAAAGTGAGCTGCCAAGACAGACAGACAGACATCTCTCTCATATGCCACAGGTAGGCCCACGGGCACTCCGTGATGGCAGAGACCTGGACACCTGGTCAGTCTGCAGTACCTCTGCCCCTAAAATCACCCTTTGCATTGTATCCCATTAATAAAATATATTCAAGTGGTGAGCTTTTCCTGTCTACACTTTACTGTAAAAAGATGTTACTAAAATACAAAAGCAGTTCTAAAAGTTGTAAAGCAAACAACACTAAAATAAAGTGTAATGGTAGTAGTAATAATAATAATAATAATAAATGTCTAATATACAAAATCATGTAATTGGCAAAACCCAATAGAATGTGTTGAAATAATTGCTAAAGATATTTTTAAAAGACTTGGTGACTATAGAATTTTCTATCTATGAACACTAAAGCAGACAAAATAACTTCCATCAACATTTTTATAAGATATAGCAGAAAAGTAAATGTCCATTAAACAATAATTCATGGCTGCTTTTGAGAAGTTGGAAAATAAAAATGAGTTAATGTTCATTACATTTCAGAAAGTAACTACTGGTTACTTTCATAAAAACAGCTGAATAAAACTGAAGAGACATTGAGAATGCAGAGAGGCAAAACAACAGTTGGGTGACTTGGAGATATTTACAAAAATATAGATAAACTCTAGAATACATATTCAAAAAAGAGCAACTGATTTGGAACATCTGTTTCATCTACTTTCACTCACATTTATAAAAATTCTTGTGTAAGTATTCCCCTTAGAAGCATCTCTTGTAGAAGAAATAATACCTGCTTAGAAGCCAGGAGGCTTTAAAGCAGTCTACACTTGTTTTCCTTCCCAAACAAGAGAATGAGCACATCCACCACCTCCCCCTAAGTTCTGCCCTCAGCAGAAACTGCAAATCTGCCTGTGACACAGGGCTGTGACAGCATCCTGGACCAAACTAATGGGGCACTTCATTGGTGACATGCAGCCTCAGTGGGGATTTGGCTGCACCCACGGGTGTGGCTGTCCCGCAGTGCCAGACCCCTGGCATCTCTCAGCCCCTCAGCAGGGAATCAGACCTGGCAGCCACAGCCAGAAGAAATTGATGTTTTTGCTAATATTGCATAGTATACAAAAAACCTGTTACTGTCATTGATAAAATCAGCCTATACCGAGAAAAGCACTTTAAAACCTCAACACTCTGTAATCAATTACAAATTACCCCAAACAGACACTGGGATATTAGGCACCTGTGCAAAAAATCAGTAACAAAACACTGGATCACCATCCCATCCAAGTTTCCTCAATATGCTTCTGTCCTAATTTTCTCTCTTTGAAATAAATGTTTAAATGGGAGAATGAAAAGAGACACAAAGAACTGAGGTGAAAAATCCGTAAGTTCTCATGGTATTTGGGGAGGCTGTCCTCAGTTTCTAATGACTGCATTATACAAATAATCTAATTGATGGAAATCTAGACACATCCTGAAATGCAGAAAACAAGTTTACTACCCTGATATTGACAACATCCCCCAGCTGTTCTGCTGATTGTTTAAATTTTAACTGATACTCATTGATTTGTGTCACCAGGTAGAAGTGAATACAATTCCTTTTAAAGGAACAGCATCCAAATTCCCATCTCAATGCTAAATATTAAGACAAAGCAAGAGACTCCCAGGTATCTTTAACATTTTCACAGTTTGCTGAAAGAAACTATGTTGTAGGAATCCAGGTCAAACAGAACAAGGTCAAACATCTTCTATAAATGTATGTACTGTCCTAAGGAAATTCTATTTGTAGGGTTGGATTTATTATAAAATATTTTGGTGGCTCATCTAAAGAACTGTGGAAGCAATTGCTTACGAGTTGTGTTCCCTGAAAATTACTAAAAAATTATTTTGTGGCACTGGATATTTGGTGTCAGCCTACTCTAAATACAGACAGCCAATAACAGGATTCTGAATTTAATAAATGTATCTTTCTCTTTTTATATAGCTATCTCATGTGTGGTAATTTAAAAAACAATATGGGAATTAATGTATTCCCCATGTTTTTCCATTTCAGCTGTAACTGGGTGTGTTTCAGCAAGCTTGCTTCAAATAAACACAAATTATTAGAGTTAAAATGGGGATGCTTCAGGTAAATAATGATTTGATGAATCTTTCATGAAACCATACCTTTGTTCAAGAAAAAAAAAAGAGGAAAAATTAAATTCCTTCACTTCCCATTTCTACTTCTATGTACTGAATCCAGAGGTCATAATTCCCTGAAGAATGCAATAACTTTTATGGCAATTATTTTTTTTTTTATTATTGACTATATTATGGATTAATTCCTCAAGCCTCCTTCAGCTTCTGAACACAAGATAAAAGCACACATTGCCACAAAAGAGTTCTTGAGCCCTTGTGCACATTTTGGAGAGGATTCTCCAGGGCAGTCACTATGGAAGGGTGATCTAAAGTTTCTGAACATGCTCCCTTAACCTGCAATTAAGGAAGGTGTTCTGGGAATGGGACTGGAAAGGAGTTATTGCCCTTTTCTTTGTCACTTCTTCTGTCAAGCATTGCCCACAGGCTTCTTTTGTTGGCTACAGAGGGGATTTATTTTGTTCGTGATTGTCTTCAGAAAAAACAATTCATCTGCTGAGCTTTTTATGCTGGTTAATTATCTTCAACTTGCACCACATCTATTAGGCATAACATATTAAAATTGTAATTCAAACTCTTAATGACTTCCCACTTATACAAAATCTTTGTGCAATGTGTCACTACAAGAAAGGCAAATTGCTTCCTCTTACACCAGGAGGGAGAGTCCCCCACACCTCCCACACTGTGCTTTATTTCACCGAGTTTTTGCCTCCTCTCATGCCCTCTGTCTTCACTAATCAGAGACAGCCAACATGTCAACAGAAGAGAAATACTTGACAAGGGCCTCAAAAAGAGTTAACTGAATTGTCTCCCACTCAAAAAAATAACCCAGTTTGGAAACCCAGCATTTATCTAATTCTAGGAAGACACAAAAGGAAAAGTAAATACCAGTATTGGTTGGAGGAAATGTTATTCTCCAGCTGAGCTATTATTCAAGCAATTTCCAGTAATTTTTCCAGATTAAGTATCACTGGAATATACAACTGCTATTATTACTGAATTAAACCTTTTTTTTTTCCCTTTGTGTAAAGCTAAAACAATACACTGAAAAGATCCTTAAAAACATGGCTCACTTAGTGTAAAACAGGGTTTATGTCTGAAAACTTGTAACATGTAGTAACAAGCTGCTATTGCCTATAATTTGCTGAATGTTAGGACTGTGCTGGCTGTACTCATTCCCTACAGAGACAGCCGTGTGCCAACTCCAGCCCAGCACTTTGAAGGGGCAGATTCCAGAAATGTACAAGGTCCTTCACAAAGTAATGGCTGTTTTTACTAATTCCCATCTTAAAAAAATTCACTGTTCTTGACTTAGTATTTTTTTGATTATGATTAAAGAATCATAGAATAGTTGAGAAGGACAGTTAAAAGTCATCTAGTCCAATGCTCTCATGATGAGCAGGGACACCAGGTTGCTCGGAGTCCCCATCCAGCCTGACCTTGAATGTTTCCAGGGTTGAGACATCTACCTGTTCCAGTTTTACCACCCTTGTTATAAAAAACCTTTTCCTTTTATATTATCTAAACCTATCCTCTTTTGGTTTAAAACCATTTCCCTTTGTCCTACCACAACAGACCTTGCTAAGATCAGTTTGTCCCTGACTCGTCATGGCCTTTGTCATGAACTCCATCCCATGGCAATAGTTCCCATGAAGCACTGACCTTCACTAGTCTCCAACTCTTCCCAAAGTTTCATGATATAACTACAATTCCTACATTATTTCTATGTCTAGCAGTTAGATATAAGTTTTCTATATTCTACTTTATTAAAATCATACATTTTGGATTTTCTGAGCATCCCCTACTGAGCAGTCACAGAGAATGCAGGTACTGTCTGCTTACATGGAAACAACAAATTTTTCCATTCTCCCACTTATTTTGGCATTTTCTACTGCAAGGTCAATTCCATCCCAAATATCAAGCTAGGTACACAGTACAGATTTATACTAAAACAGCTTTGCTGACTGACACAGCTGTTCTGGGAGAATTCCCTAGTTGTTAGTGCAAGTGCAGTTAGATCAGCAAAACAGGATTCTCCTAGAACTGCGTATTTGGCATGCTCACCTTAGGACTCGTTTACTGGTACACAATTCCAGCATTCCCACATGGGAATAGCGGTTCCACTGTTCACATTGTCTTAACAGTCTCTGCCAATGGGACTCTACCTTTAAGAAATTCAGTATCTGTGGAGATAATTTCAAAGTTTTGTACAATTTCAAAGGATACAGATTTGAAGAGCTGAAAGAAATCACTTTCACTACATCTCTTTCAAAAACTCAACAAATTTCAGTTTCAGGAAAATCAGGAAATTTTAACATAAAAATTGTTTTAAAAGGTAGAAATGGAAAAGTTTATTTTTCTTTTTTTTTTTTTTCTTGGAAACATAGGCTGATTTCAGATATATAGAGATACCAATTTTAGTTTCTTACACAATATAGTTGGATTGCTTGTCCTGCAGTTGGCATTCTCTTCTGTATTAAGCTTTCTTTAATGAACGTAAAGGAAATCTATAAAAGTAACTCTTTTGCTGTAATTCTAATATTAATCACATGTGAAAGCTGTCTGTTCTTATTTAAATGAAATATATTTAATTTCCCCTCCAATGTTTATGAGAAAACCACAAAACCAAAATAAAAATTTTCTGAATAACAAAAGGAGTTATTAATGGGCTAGCATGAAGCAAGACAGTATAGATAGCTCACAAATAGCTAAGAGGTTGAAGATAGAACCTCTACACTGCTGACTATTTCTGTTTTGATTAAAATAATTTCACATCTTTACAATTACAAGGAGATCTGCAAACCACAAGGTGTCTTTGAGCTTGGCAAAAAAGTATTACTTCATAATGCTTAATCAGGGAGAGAAACCAAGAGCACAGAAATAAAAAGCTACAATTTTTTTGAGGAAAGTGTTGAGAAAAAAACCCATAGGAAAAAATATCAAGCAGTTTTAAAAACTAAAGGCAAGTGGTGGGGTTTTGTTTGATTTGGTTAGGGTTTTCTTGTTATAAATGCATACTTTCTATCTGCTTCCTCTGTTTTGATCCAAATCCACCTTTTTGTCTCTGAGAGTGACCTTTATAATTCATCAGACCCATCAGCTTAGAAACAATCTGTATTTATTCATTTATATGCTCAAATTATATTATTGCAGCTGCCTGTGTACTCCACTGAAAGTTTTCAGAATGTCTTAGAGGAGGACAGTGTAATTAGTCTCAGACACTCTAATTTCATGAAACATGATTTGTTTCCCTGATAATTCCATCTTCAGTAGAGATGGGACAAAAGCAGTACAGAACTATTGGCAGTGGAGTGGCCTGTGGAGCACAGTGTCCTGAACCACTGTTGATGCTGCAGTCTGCTGATGTTACTTAAGAGGATACACTGCAGAAAGGCATTCCATGATCTTTATGCTTGTATTCTGCCAGAAAAAAAATACAAAGAGCATCCTGCTGAGATGAAACGTGTTTTGCAAACATGTGAAACGATGAACATGTAAACAATAGGGTGGAAAGCAATGTGTGTACCTGTCACACATTGTTCTCTGCACTCAAGAGCAGCAGTGTCTATAGAGAACACAGTTCGCCAAGGACAGTGCAGGTCCAGTTCAATATGTTTGCCTTTTAAGAGTAATATGTCATCAAGTGTCAAAGGCCTTGGTGAGTCTAAATGTCAGTGTTGAAGAGACATTTTTCTTGCAAGTCAGTCATGTAATTTTGAAATACCATTTAGAAGGTTAATATATATTAAGCTGGTGTGATTTTGCAAAGTTCTGTGTCTATTAGGTTATCTGTTTTCTTGAGAGCACAGATTAGATTCATTGAAAACACTGTGTGCCAGAGTCCTGTGCATTATTTCAGTGCAGAAAAAACAAACAGGGTTTTCTGGGCCTTCTTATGCTTTGCAAAGCACTGCAGAGACTTGCCACATCTATTTTGTAAATCCTGCTCTTTCAAACTGCCTGCACTGTGTAGCTCACAGGTAACCAGCTCCATCCATTAGCCAGCCTGGCTCCCAGGCTCGCTGTAGCCATCCTATGGTTACATCTATAACCTTATGGTTACTATCCATAGCTGGTAGAGTGGAGTCTCTGAATGCCTCAGAGTGCCAGAATGTCAGTGAAAGCTATGCCATTTTAATGAGGTCATAATTTCCCTTCCTATGGCTGCAAATATATAGGGTGTGAATATTTAAATCTTAACGAGGATTTTACAAAGGGACCATGTTCACTAATGAAACACCTTAATTTTAATAGTCAGCACTAAACTCACTGTCTAGAATCTCAGTCAGTTGGTGGGCACCAGAATCTATCCAGAAATAACAATAAAAAATATTTTCCAAGCAAAGTTTAAACATATTTTTATCTGCTGATGTCATGTTTATCTGACAAAAATCACAGATTTCAGTTTTATTTTGTAAGTTTTCACACTGCTTGCAATACTGGCAGAGGAATGCGTGCTGTTGTCATTAAACGTCTCTCATTTCCATGGTGTTTTAGTCATAGCAGTGTCTCTTCAGACATGCTCACACAATCTATGAATCCCAAAATGCCACTGCTAATGAGCTAATGAAAAACAATTTTATTTTTCTCTTTCATTTGTTTATATCTGGCAATCCACAGCTATGTCTACATGAGCAAATACAATACCAAGACACATTCTGATGCATGGAATGTGTTGAGTTGGAAGGGACCCTAAAAATTATCTGGTTCCAACCCCACTGCTGTGGGCAAGGACACCTTTCACTAGACCACATTGCTTCAAGCCCCATCCAGCCTGGCCTTGAACACTTCCAGAGGTGGGGCATCCTCTCAGCTGGTCTGGGCAGCCTGTTCTAGTGCATCACCACATTCTGAGTAAATAATTTCTTCCTCATATCTAATCTAAACCTTCCATCTTTCAATTTAAATCCATTGCCTTTTGTCCTATCACTACATGCCCTTGTGAAAAGTTGTTCTCCAGCTTTTTTGTAGACCCCCTTTTGGGTACTGGAAGGCTTCTACTAAGAACTAGATCATTTTACTGCTACATTTTCAAAAGTCTCTAGCACAGTATTAGCTTAAAGTAGAGCTCCTCCAAAGATGTTCTGATTCAGGAGTTCATATGGGCCAGAAAACACATCCAAAGTCTATTTTGGTGTATCACAATATGGATTTGCATAACTGTGCCAAATGGACTCCGTGCCAGGGGACCACCCTGTGTGATTTAACACTGTCATACGGTAGAACCTTCTCTCAAGTATGCAACTGCTACAGATTTAAAACTGCCAGGCAGGATTTGAATTGCAGATGTAAAATATGAAGTTACCTTGCAAACAACTTATTTGGCCCCAGAGTCACTGTGCTGCAAATAACATTTCCTCAGCTGTTTGAAAGCCAGTTAGCCATACTATCATCATATTAATGAGTTCAAATGGGATTTGAAATACCACATATGGAGGCTTAATGTGTGTGCATGACCTGGAACTCTTAGAAAACTTTAATTCACATAGTATTACATGCAAGGCCACACTGGATATCATTTCACAATCTAGAATTTCAGGACTGAGAGTAACAGATAGAAAGCAGTAAAATTTCATTGACTAAGAGTCTACTACTAGTTACTATTGTTACTAGTGCACTAGCTAATACTGATTACACACCAGGTGTGCTGATACAAATTTGGCCCAATGTATCTGGTGTATCCTACAAAATAATGAAAAACTTAAGCTTCTTTATTTATGCTGACCTTTAAGGAAAAAAAATTACTTCTCCAGCTGGTAAGATGTCCCATCTAAGATGGTCTAATTATATAATACTTCCCAAAGATCCCTGAGATATGAGGTTCATTATTTTCCATGTATAATTTAGGCTGTCACCTAAAGAATAAATAACTGAAAATAAAAAGGTGAGAGGTATATCCTTGATGTCAACCTCAAGATAATTTGTTCATCTGCAAAACCACTTATGAGCATAGGTCTGTGAATAATTTTCACACTCTTGATTAGTTTTGCCAGGATTATACAATACTTTCTATTTGTATTTCAGAATCTGGCTACTTTTTGCTGAACATTTAGTTAATTATAAGGCTAGAAGAGCAAGAAAACTTGGACCTGATTATAGAAAACACTGTATGAACTCATAATTTGAGTTTTGTTTTTTTTTTCTAAAACAGTTTGCAATCTTAATGGTACAGCAGATAAAAACCTCAGGCTGCAGCACAGAAAGAAATGGCACCAAATTTACACTACCCCCAGTAAATCAGCAGCAAAAACTTCCTGCCATCTGGATAATCTCCATCAGCATAGAATATTTCAAATGTACTAGCAAATAACATCCTACAAATCTTTTCATATGTTTCTATATTAAGAGAGAATTTGTATCAACTTCCTTTTCACTAGTGTTATTTCAGATTGGTGTATTATGATTCTGATGAGTTCCACTGGGGATTATGATTTCCTCAGTGGAAGGGATGGCAAAATGTGTGCCTCTATCTCCTTGTATTAGCTTTTTTAAATAAAAAGCAGCACCAGTATAATTCCAAAAATTCTATTGTTTTTCAAGGCTCACAACAGTCCCCATTGCTAGTGATGACTCATCTAAGGACAAAGGTGTTGCTCTGGTTTAGAGAAGGAAGGAGTCTCTTAGCTAAACAGAAAGGGAAAAAAAACAACCCCCAATGGTTCATGCTGAGTGACATAATATGTTTAATTTCACAGCACAATGGACCCAGTATTTTAGCCCCAGCTCAGGTACTGGAAATCACATCAGTGCTGGGTCTGGCCAGGCTAAATAGTTTTGCAGAATATGTCTCTTTTTTGCCCGGAGTTAGCTCAGGTATTTGCAACCCTGCTGTGCTGTGTGGCCATGATGCGCAGCAAGAGTCATCTCATTTCACTTCTGCGCACTAAAACTAGGAGTCTAGTTTAAACCAGCTGCCTAGGCTGCCCTGTAGTCAATGGACAAAAATTTGAAACAATGTGACTGCAATGCCAGAGTACCAACTATAGCAAATGAATGAATTTTCTGCCCCAGAGGAATTACCAGCCAATGCTAATTGAAAATAGAAAGCCTATGGACTCCAACAGGAACTACGCATATCCACAAAAATATCAGACCAAAACCTAGAAGAAGACAGAACCCCAAAGAACTGACTCAGCTGGTGACTGTCAGCTATGTAAAAGGGTTTCTCAAACCTTCTTGGACTAGTAAAGACACATCAAGATTTGAATTTGAGTGCACAGTGGTACTAAACAACTTCTTCTGACTCACCCACCCAGAAGCCCAGGGACCAATTTACAGACAGATGAAATAGGCAGGTCACCTGCAGCCCCCAGTCCAGACTGTGGCTGCTCCATTGCAGTACATACTTGTCTGTCTGTCTAAATGCACATGCATATTTATATTCATACGTAAAGAAATGTTATATTGTGTTTATTCCCACCCTCTTGTGTCTTGTATCATATTTTGTACAGGAAAAAATTGTTTTTGTTGATGCTGGACTGATAAAAGCAATCAGGGTAACAACCGAGCTGTTTGGCATATCTCACAAACAATGTATATTTAATTTGAAATATTCTTATATATAAATGATATGTGAAAATTAATGCCCAAATAACCAACATAACTAAGTTTTTATTAAGAAAAATGTATATTTGTCACATCTTCCTCTATAAATTTCAGTGAAATAGTACATAAGTTATTTCACACAGGAGCTGAGAAATTTTCCTCACACTTCTTTTGGAGTAATCTTTCAGGAACTCTGGGTTCTCAGAACCCTAAAAATCAAGCCAATAATTCTTTGCTTATTTCTTCCCTTTTACCATGCTTCTTTTGTTTCAGAAACAAAACAAAAAATACACATATTTTGTTAATTAAAATTCCTTTTTTTTTTCTGTATAAATACTAGCTATTGTTACTTTCTAAAATAATCCTTTGTGGATTTAACAAATGTCAGGATTCTGCACCAGCATTCTTGTTTAGAGGGGTCCTCAAAATTCAATTAGAATAGAAGCAACCCACTAAGTTGAGCAAATGAGTTATTTGAATACTTTTTTTACATCTGCCTATTATGTAGTGCATCAAAAATAGTTGAATCTTTTCTTTATTTTATAATGCAAGTCTTTTGTTTAAATAAAGTTTAAATAAACTTTAAATTTTCTCTATAGCTACCCTTATTCGGTCTCTCCATGTTTAATAATATTAATATCTTTGTGTTTAGTTTAGGGAATATCTTTAGATTCAGGGTCATTTAATACACAGATGAGTTCAGTTCTGTATGCATGAAAAGAGAGGAAGAATGTTCTCCAAGAATGAATGTGACAAATGAGCATATGAGAACATTTTTTTCCTGTAAATATTTAGAGAATGTTTTAAATTTTAATTTAAACCTTATTTTACTCTATGAAAGGTCATATATAGCAGAAAGGTACAGACTGCACAGCTAAACTCTTGGTGCCAATGTCTACTAAAGACACCTCCTGTCTTTGCTTATACCCATGCAAATATGTAGCTACTCCATCAACCTCTCTAGATTATCATTAAATATGAGCTTTCATAAAAGTGTGTCAGGTAAGCACAGCAATCACAATCAACAGCATTGAGTTATTTGATTTAAAACAATTTATAATTAAGCTAAGATCATAGTTAGAATATTGTTTGTAGGAGAAATTAATTATTGAGCAGTAGTAAAAATAAAAAGCTTAATGAAATGTTATGGTCTTTTACTGGGATGGTGAAAACCAGCTTTGATATGAGCTACTTAGACTTTTGCCAAAAAACAGCCAAAATTTACAACAGATGAAGACTTCAGAGTGAAGAAAAAGGTGTTACTTTAAAGACCTGAATCTACCATGCTGGATAAGTCACACAAACTTCTGGTTTCCAACATCCACACAGTCTAGCAATCAGACTGTTTTTTTCAAGTCCCAGACCAGAGGCAAATATGAACAAAACCTAAGAAAATAAAAATGGCCACATCAGGAAAAAAACAAAGATCCAGTTATTCAGCATTCTCTGTCAGCACGGCTAATACAAATGCCTAAGAAACATATGTAAGAAAAGTATAGGAAGGAACACCTTTATTTTGCTGATTGCTGGTTTAAGGGCTGAGTTAGATCTTTTAGTGTTTAATTGCCATTGCTAGATCAATACCAACTCATTTTATCTAATCTCTTTTGGAGCCAGTATATACATCAGGTCCATCCTGTAGAATGGGTCCCTTAGTCTGAATTTGTACTGTGAAGTACTTGCTCTTGCTTGTTTGTCTGGTAATTGCCTGCAATGCCCTAGTTCTTGCATTGTGGGGAAAATCAACACATCATTCTGTAGTCACCTTTTTCACTGTATTCCTGACTTCACAGGCCTCAAACATCTCCTAGAGCCATTTTTTTTCTGGACTGAAAAAATCCTGTTCCACATTCTTCATCATACCTGCTGCAATCTCTTCCTACTTGCTTTAGCTCTGTGTCCTTTCTGAGGCTGTGGGGCCATTAGAGGTGCATACATCAGAATAATTATTGTTTTCAGTGCTACTTTGTTACATTATTTTCCTAACAATTGTAGCTTCATATTTTGGGGGAAAGAAAGCCCGTAGGAATTTGAATGTGGAGACAAAACAGAGGGGAAAAAACATTAAACCACATCTTCAGTTTGAGATGACTAAATAAGAAGTGAACACTTTTAATTCTTTAACAACTTCTAAGCTGTAAAGAATGATGAAAATATTTATTTTCTATTTTGGAAAACCTTGACACATAAAAATCTGTGTTCAGACAGTGAGAAAGTCTGAGTACTTGAACTCAGGGACCTGTGCCTCTTTCAGCATACAGTATTTGACTCAGGTACTATCCTTGCTTTGTGTTGTATCCAGCATGACTGAAGTGTATCAGATAATCCCATTTCAAGTTTATGTGTAATTGACATCCATAAAATTATAAAATTTGACCATTTTAAAAAATGAAACTGTAGCGAAAAATGGGAAACTTTTTTTGCCTTCCTAGGTAGGGAAGTATTTTAATAGTAGAATATGTAAATCGAATTTTGTGATGGGATTAAGGAAAATTAGTCGCCAAGATGTTAGCAAACAGCTAAAGAGATCTGTCAGAGGAAGCCAGCAGTCATGACTGGAGAGAGAACTTAAATGTTAGGTGATGATCATAAATAAGTGAATGATAAAACAAAAGCAATTGCTTCCTAGGGCACACTCCAAGAAATGACAAAGATCTATATGGAAACTGGAAAACACTCTAAAACACAGGAAAGCACCTCAATCTGTGGTTTTACATGCATTGTGCAATTAATTTCTACATGAGACTGGGAGAAATCACTGATCCTCACTGCCAAATTTCAGTTGGAAGGGGAAAAAACATCGCATTCATGCAGTTCAGGATAGATAGATAAAAATGAATTAAAACAATGATTGTAGCCAGTTACCCAGAAAATCTGTGGCTCAAATAACATAAAGGAACCTGTAGACAAAAACCCTAATGCCTGCAGGGGGATGGTGATCCTAGTGAAAGTCTGCAGAGATATAAGATCTGAATAGCCATTTACTAGCTTTGCACCCTAGAAAAAGGGTTTTTGATATAGGCAAGTACATGACATTTGGAAGACAGATAATTGGTGCAGTAGTTTCCATTTCAAATTCAATATGTCCAAGGATGAGATTTCTTATAGAAGAGAAACAATTTAAAACAGAAAAAGTTGACTGTGAAACAAAACTTCAGCAATCAGATGAAGACTGGGAACATTTGAGAACATTGGAGAAATTTTCAACAATTGCAGGGGGAAATAGACTGAGGACACTGCTGAAGGCAGCTTCAGAGAATTGTGCCAGGAGGGTTACCTTGTGAGATTTGAAAAGCCATTGAAGAGTTTAGAATTTATCCTTTAGGCCTGGGTGAAATGAGCAGAGAATTGTACCTATTTTTATTACAGAGAACAGAGGCTTTGGTTATATTTTGGACTCTCAACCAAATTCCCAGATAACACACATAACTGACATTATAGGAAATCTGGCCTTGTTTTCAGCTGCTTAAAGCACCAAGTAATGTGGTCATTCCTTTCCCACTGCCCTGAGTCCCTAGTCCATGCTCCCTGAGGTGCAGGGAGGCAGGTCCTTTCAGCTGGTACCCTGACCAGCTCTGCCTGACAGCTGAGGCAAGCTCCTGGGACAGAGATCCAGCTACTACACTTTAAATCATGACCTCCAGTCATTTTGAGGCAGTAAAAGAGGGAATCTTTGCTCAGAAACTGAGGTTTAGAAGTTCTGACACCAACCTTTTTTTTTTCTGCAGTGCTTTTGCAGGTATCCTGCTCATGGCAAAAGGCTTGCAATTACATGATTTTTAAGGTGTCTTCCAAGCCAAACTATTCTATCATCCCATGATTTTATGATTAACTGTTAATCAGACTAATATTTTCTTTTGTTTGCTTGTGCTTTCTTGCTATGGTCCTACATATTGGCATCATATCCAAGGTTACTGCTAGAAGGCTGTTTTTACCTGCCCATGAAGCCTGTTCTATAAAATGGCATCATATCTTTGATTCAGAGTTTTAACTCAAACACACAAATTATCACACAAAATCTAACTAAACACTTTTAAATTAGGAAGACTTAGGCATTTTGTGTCATGGCTACCTCAAGAACTACCTCCTCCTTTTGTAATTACTCTACTATAGAGTATCAGCTGTACCTAATCTATCAAACAGAAAAGATGTTAAGAACAGGTTAGTTTTAGAAAAGGATTCTTCACTTTCCACCATATTTCTGATTAGAGATCAGGAATCACTAAATTTTAGGGGAGTCTGTGAACCTTTCCTTCTTCCTTAGGATTTATTTTTTAGAAACAACACTATGTGAAAAGAATCCTTTAAGAAAATGTAAGAAATTTGTGGAAGATCATAGTATTAAATAATGTTTGGTCTATGAGATACTGTATTTATAAATCAACTATTTCATTAGAGAGGTTTCTTTAGCCTCAGGTTATATTGGGTTCATTTTGAATAAAAAATCTGAGTACTTTGATTTGGCACTGGTGGGGATGTCAGTCCAAATCATGTCTGGAAAGGACTTCTTGGGTCTTTGGAGCCACAGGTCCCTTGCTGCAGGATTTGGAATCCATGAGGTTTGAGAAGATTGAGCATTTGCAGGTGGCAAATGCTGTTTTTCGATTGTTGTTTTTCAATCTCTCATCAAGATGCATTAAATGTTTTGTGCCACCTGCCCTGGTCTCCTTGTACTTCCACAGAAGTGCCAAAGGTGCATTAAGCCTCGAGGTCTGTTGCTTTGCCACAGTCCTGTTTAGGAAGATTAACTAGTGAGAATATAGGAGGAAACAGTCAAATGTAGATTAATTGAGGTAAGAAATAATGATGCTGATGTAAAATAATATTAGCATCATAAGTGCTGAATATGATGAATCTGGGTAAACAGCCATACGAAAATGAGATTAACAGATTTCTAAAAGAGCTTTGGAGTTCAATAGCAAGGAACACATCTGTTCTTCCTTGCAAGTGAAATACTTTTAGTGACCTTTTCTTTAAAAAGCTGCACTCACAAGAATACACATTTATTATTTAACATTTTATTAAATACTTCTGCAAAATCAAAAGATAATGTACGTGCTCTGAATGTCTGAATGTTGAAGAGTGGAATGAAGTTACATTCCTGTTCCTTTTATGGTTCTCTCTACTGACGATTTATTTTCAAAACAAATAAAAGTAACATTGTAATTAATGATCCTTTTATGCTAACAGTTTTGGTATTGTATTAAAAATATTTTAAAAGGAACACATGGCATTCACTGGCATAAACACTGGTGAAATTCCTCCATTCTGCTTTCGCCTGCTTCTCCACTGATAAAATTTTCCGTCAGTCTGTCTATATTATATTTCTATTTTTGCAAGTTATCACTTTTATGAGCAAATACAGTATTGTTTGACAAACTAGGAGGAGACAGAAAAGTCCTGATCTACATTATTAAGATCATATTCTGTAATTAATTCCCACGAAACTTATTAATTCTAATTCAATATGACCAGATGAAGTAAAATACAGTTATGTTCAGAAAAGTATCAAAATACTGTGTGTCAATAGCTGGGATACAATTCAAAAGGAGTGTGTTTTTCTGGCATTAAAGACAAAAGGAGGTGTAAAAAAAGAGTGTATGAAAATAAGTTTACTGGCATAGTGTTAGTGCTCATCAGATGATATGAATGAAGGTTCAACATTCATTCAGGAAGTGGGAAGAGCA
Source organism: Pseudopodoces humilis (assembly GCF_049639895.1). Lineage (NCBI taxonomy): Eukaryota > Metazoa > Chordata > Aves > Passeriformes > Paridae > Pseudopodoces > Pseudopodoces humilis. The sequence goes on from NC_142200.1 coordinate 19,238,348, forward strand.
CCAAGTGTGCAGCAGACCACATTTCTGTCAAAATAGCCAGGGAGTCAATGACATAACAGGTGCAGGTTGGGCACAAGAATTTTAGGCATTCAGTACACTCTACACATCAACCATGCACGGGGCTAATCTTCTAATGAAAGTTAATTCCACTGAGCTCTACTCTGTCTAACAAGCTTATATTAATTTCTCCATCACTGAATGAGTATCCCCCCAAAATTTATTTTCTGAATGTTCAGCTTACCTCTCTTGTTGAACTATAATAATCTAAATATTTTTTACCATGAGGGATAGTGGTGTACATATATATGTAAACACAGTGAGTGAGAGAGAGAACAATCATCTTCTCTTCCCACAATAAACATTCTTCATTTCCCCTCTTTTTTTTCTAATGGACACAAAACACTTTCTTCACACACTCTATTATTTTTTAGCCACTGAACAACCATGTAACCTAAACCTGAGAGCCTAAAACTGTAAAAGAGAGATTTTTACCTGAAAGAGAAATCATTTACCTAGTTTATAAATATGCAATGCTATATTTTGTAATGGAGGAAAGAGATTCACTCAAAAATTATGTATAAATAAGTATTGATAATATGGTGCTTGCCATGGTCTACCCACAGTTGTGAACATAATTTTTTAGTTTTTCTTCAATCTAAATGCTATCTGTGCATCTAGCTTAGCTATGAGAGTGAAAGGAAAAAAAAAAAGTAACTTGATGAGGAACAAAACTCAGGACAAGAGGATGAATCATGAGGGATGTTAAAATTCAGGACACTGAATTTAACTGAGGTTAAATTTATGGACATAAAAAGGGAAAAAGTCTGTCAGAGAAGTAGGCAGGGAAAATAATTTTTAACTACCAAGTATGTGAGGGCTTGCTGACAGACAGGACAAACCGAAGTATGCTGGACTGCAGGACAGGGCTGTGTATACAGCACAGACCTCTACAGCACAACAACAGAACTTGACTACTGCTGGGAAACTGTTACTGTAAAACCATGTTTGCCTTAAAAAAATTAATTGTTTGTAATTTTCTCTACAGGAAGGCCAAAACTAATCTCTTTTTGCCCAATATCAAGTCATTCCTGTGTCTGTCATATTCCATCCTAGTAAAAATAAGTACTCTGCGCTCATGAAGCTAAGCAAGGATCTACAATTAAGTCCTGAAGAAAGTAAGAGGAAAAAACAGCTCCAGGAATAATCAGTGGTGAAGTCTTTAATTTAATTAAATTAAATTAAATTTAATTTAATTTCAGTCATTCTTTCAATTGATCTTCTTCCTGCTTAGGGCTTAGGCTTTTGCAAAACAAAGCTTTGGTGTGTTTTGAATCTTGTAAAGAGTGGGTGGAAGTAATAGTCACCATTATGAAATCATTTCCATGCCTTCATGTAAACCTCACTCTTCTTTCTTGGAGCATTTCTAAGGCTTATTTCACTCATGACTGTGATGTATTAAATTTTGCACATGAATTGCATATGTAGAGGGATCTGTAGATGGTCCCTGAAGCTGTCTCTTGACAGATCAGAAGGAAAAAATCCCATACCCTTTTAATGTCAGTTTATTGCAACAGTCAGAAATGAAGCTCTTGCTTGGCTTCCAGAAAAAGCATAGGCATAGGCACTGTTACATGGTGACTTTGTCATCATGTCTCAGTTTGGAAGATGGGAGTGGAGTTCAGTTAGAATAATATCTCTCACATATATAGAATATATCACTTTTCATCAAGAGAATTACAGAAAGAGAAATCCCTTAATCCAGCTACCTACTACTGATGCCAGAGCCAGCTTGTACACTCTCAGGAAGCCCATTCAGGAAAGGAGCAAAAATTCTATTAGTTTCTGTATGTTGCACAAATTGCATTTTTAAAAAGAACTCAGCCTTTCTACAATATGTTAGGAAAACATTTATTTACTGGCTTCACTTATATACATTTGGCTTTAAATCTGGTTGAGAGCCCATAGTCCCTCAGAAAGACATTGCAATCCGTGTATCTATGACTAAGCACCCAACTCACACATTCAACTGGCAATTCCCAGCCCAGAAGTGAAAAGTGATGGTGACAGTGAGAAAAGCTCCATTTCAGGACTGAAGTATGCCACCAACATTTGTTGTCCTGTCCTGATGCACCAAGAACCCAGCAGTGCCCAGTGCTGCAGCCAGGCAGGGTCACTGCAGCTGCCCAGAACAAAAGCTGCCCCCGTAAAAGGTTCTCCCACAGATACCTGTCTGCCTATGTGGACCTTCTCCTCCTCTTACTAACTTTTCAACTTATGAAACATTTTTATTTTCATTGCATGGTAGATAGAGGTGTTAACTTTCCGGGGGTTTAATGAAAACAAGGAGCCTGAGCTGAGGCTGGACTGTGCCAGTCACCATTTGCACAGCTTGTGTCCCACAGGAGGGATGTGGGAGGGAGGTGAGACACCTCCATGGATGTAGGAGGTTTGAACAAACCAAAATCTCTGCCAAATCAGAGATGTGATATGCTGAGTAAGAGATGTTGTATTATTGTTCCAACGAGAGATGTAGCCTCCAATGGTCTTAATATTTGTAGAAAAGATTAAGTTAGAAAAACATAAAAAACCTTAAAATATGTACACAGAGAATACATATATGTGTATTTATTACAAATCCAGGACAGAAGTGTGTACCACTCGAACACATTTAAATCAGTTATGCTTTGAGACTGCAAAATTTTGAGAATCTAAATTTTTTTCAAAGAATCAATAATTTTCTATTTTTCTTTAAAAATTAAAAGAGATATTTCAAAGAAGCACCTCAGAGGCATCCTAAGGTAACACAAAAATCTAGATGAACTTTTAAATAAAAATAAAAAGATAATTCAACACAGCTGTCTTATGTTTTTTAATGTTTGTGGATAGCTATGTGAAACTATAACCTCATTTTTGTGTCCCCAACAAAGCAGTGATTTTCAATTACTAATTTTGCTTATTAGAAACAATAACACTTTTTTATTGTAAAATTTATTTTCATATTAATTACTTAAGAATGAATATTAAAATCAACAGAAGATACATTAACCATAAATATTTACTGATCCCAAACAACAGCAGAAAGCTAATTAAGTCTTACAAGGAGCGGGGAAGAAGAAAGCGTAACACTGAGGAAAGAACGAGAATTGCTCTCCGAGTTGCTCATGTACTCTGCTTTCTCAGGATTGCCCATGTCACTCCAAGCAGTCCTACACAATTCTGCTTTACAAAAGCTTTTCTCTTTTGCTATAATTTTTCCCAGCTGCTAATCTTCCTCTAACTGCCTTGTTCCTGATTCCCACACTCTAATGCGCAGCCAGAGCCATGCTGTCATTTAGTCCCCTCCCGTGTGTGCCTTCTTCTCCCTCTTTCACTGACATAATTGCTGAATTTCTCCATACTCCACTTCCCTCACCTCTTGACTTTCTCTCACAATAAAGTCTGCATTGCTGGCCCCTGCTGTGGTTCATCCTCATCAATCACTTCTGCTCTCAGACTGAAGCTCGTCTTTGTTGAAAGTCTTCTCAACAGGCTCCCGCTGCCAGCCACTGACCCTGAGCCCTTCATCCTGGACCTGCACACTTTTACTAAGCACATATAACTTCCTTTGATGCCAGTATTATCCTACGATATTAGTAACTTACATTTATACTGATTTAAGACCCACATCTTAAAGACCTGTTTTCACAGAACGGAAAAGTTTCTTCTTAGTATTTTTAAAGTCTTTTTTTCTAAAATCTAGAAAATTCCTAGGAGGTCACTTTTCATATCTGATATCATGCCAAGGATACTTACTTTTGGGGATATCCAAATTCTCTGTGCTGAAAACAAAAAAGCAACCAAATATGTTCACATCTTCAGTGTTTAGACACTGGACAGACATGCCATAACTCAGGATGAGAGATAGAGAAAAAGCAGGAATTAATGGGCTGAAGGTGGAACTGGAGAACACAGTTAACTCTGCTGAAGGTAAGGAACTTAAATTCGCTGAAAATGGCTAACTAACTGCCTACGAAGTTTTCATTTTCATATGGAAACAGAATTCTTGGTGATATTCCAAAAATTTAAATGGAAAATAATTCAAGGATTTTAATTAGTTTTACCTGTGTGATCACTGACTGTGATTTTGACCACTTCTATCCTGTCCACACTTACATATATATATATATATATATATATATATATATATATGTGTATATATGTGTGTGTGTGTGTGTGTAAAAGAAAATAATTAGGAAACACAAAGCTGTAAGTCAGAATAACAAATATGGAAATAGGGGCTGCAATAGGATTTATATGTAGGTACTTATTATTTGTTCTGCCATCTACCTTATCCTCCTCAAATTAATTATTTTTGTGGCCTACTTATTCATACATAGATGAAATTAACCAAGGCATTATAAAATTGTAGGGAGTTATGGACAGTGCACACAGACAAATAAATCCTCCATCCACCCCATGTAGGGGTGACTGCACAAAACTAATTTTTTCAGGCTATTTTAAAGTACAAGAGACTGTGATCATTTTATTTATCCTTACAGATATAACCTTAAATAATTATAAGACTGAGAGCTTTAGAGGTCTCTCCAGAAGGAAGTCTTCAGGTTCCTTTCTACCTATACTACGTACCTTCAAATCTCAGATGAGTATAGGATGACACTAAGGCCAAATCAAATGATAAAAAATTTTCTCTCCTAATGCTGACGATCTTAGAATATGCAACTTGGACAAAACTGGCACATGTTTAGATTCCTGTCCCCACTAAGAAAAGACAAGCATGGTTGTAAAATCCAGGATCCAGCTTTAACCATCCAAAATAATTAATTTCAAAATTGCAAAGAATTCTTTTCCCAGTAGGGTTCTGTTCAACAATTCCTATAATCAGCCAGCACGCTGCATGAAAGCATTTGTTTAAACGGAATCGCAAAAGGCATGCATGTTAATGACTTCTACTGAGCACTCAGCACTAAGACTTCTTCGTAAGAAAGATGCTGAAATGATTGATCTGTGTATTTCCATGTGGCCTAACCTCTGACAGGTACCAGCTGCTGGCACCTGGCTTTGGCAGTGCAGCAAGAGAGCATGAGGAGACTCTGAGGCTGCACACTGCTGAGAAGTGGTGCTCTAAAGGTAACTCCTGGGGCAATATGGTCTTCAGCCACTGACGGAACAGCACAGGGAACAGTTCTGTCCAGACTTCTATCTGCATTATTTAACTGCAAGTTAACTGCAAGATACTTAACTGCAATTACTTTTCTAAGCTTCCTGGCATTTCTGTCCTTTTCCTGATGCAGACATGACTTTGGCTATTGGTTAGGTGGTGGAGTTAAGCCACAAAGCACAGCAATGGCAGCAGTGACAGAGATGAAGATTCATCTTGTCCCTTAGTGGTCTTACCAAAGAAAGAGAGCAGAAGAGAAACGAGGTTGCTTGTGTGTGAAAAGTGGATTCACATGTCTTCCTCCCCCTTGTGAGAGTCAGAATTCCTCAAATGAACTATTAACTTAAGTGGAGGTACTCATACACTTATTAGTAATCACTGTACTTAGCTGATTTCCAACATACATAAATAATATTCAACTTCAGAAATAAAATCAACCTCTGAAATAAAATCAGAACATCTTTAAAGCAGACAAACAATAAAAAATCTGCCTAAACATTTTTCTTTCTTCAAGTTATGCAGATTCATACAAACCAATTTTATTTTCATCTTCTGGATGGGAGCTCAGTTTTCAGTCACTAATACAACTCAAGGCATACAGAGATTAGGACCAGAAATTTTTCAGTTACCTACAAACTCGACCAGGGAATGAACCAAATGCTTGCTCTGTAGATATGTCCAAGAACAGCAGGGAGGTCAGCACTGCTAGTGAAACAACAGGACATAGCAACTGGGAAAGACTGACAGAACAAGGAAATATAGCTGGTAGGAGGAAGAAGTTCTTTGTCTTGTTCAAGAAAAAGAATGCTTTGGTGAAGCAAGCAACGCTTCTCACTAGATCTTCAAATTCAGTAGTACTTTTCTGATGTTATCAGAATATAATATCATGGCATATTTCTATTTTGTATTGAAAAAAAAGTAGAATATTGCCTTTCTAGAAAATGTAATTTACAAATTTTAGAATATCTCAAATAGAAAGTTTCTACAGAACTCAGCTTTGTATTTTTAATGTTTTAATATGTTATCTTTTCTACATAAGTATTTAAATTGGCAGTGCCTAAACTGCAAGATATTACATTAATTTAAAATTTTACAAAATATTAAAGACATCCACCTTGTGAAAAAGTCCATATTGCTGGTAACAATTAATTTAGTTAATCAGAGGGAAGTAATTTTTCCTTCACAGTAAAGATTTGTTCTTCACAGGTCTCATTGCAGCAAATAGTAACAAGAACAGTACTTATTACTGTGAATATTTTCAATTAAGTCTCAACATGATTTCATAGACTGAGCTAAAAATAATTTTTGCTGGCACCAAATTCTAACCAGAAAAGGGCCAACCCAAAATATTAGAGTACTATAGTTACAAAACAGAATAAAATCTGATTGTAACTTTTGGAGCAGAGATTTAATTAGTATAAGAAAACATATATAGTTTAACATTTCATATTGTAATTCAATGATCATGACAGCAAAAAATTCAACAGTGTCATTCACACAAGCATATGCAAGCATAGAAAAAACTCCTAAAAGAAGATAGAAAAGGACAAGCCCCCCCCGCCTGCTGTTAAGGAAACTATGTTTCACTTACCTTGCCAAAAATGTAAGACTGCTAAAAAAGTATCTCCCAAAGGATCTGTTTATCTTACATAGGTAGACTAAGAACCAAGCACAAATTATTTAGGGATAAGGAAAAAATATTTTTTTTCATTTCTTAATTGGCAATTCACCTTTTCCTAGACAGACTGCATTACAAATGGTTTGCAAACAACTTGAATGTTTTCATCCCTCAATGTTTTGCTCCCTGAGCATGAAAAGCGAGTTTAACTGAACTCACGTATGCCTAACAGTATTAGAGAAAAATGTATCACTATGTTCAAGCAATACTCAAAAGCTAATAACAAAACCTGTACTGACATTTAAGAAAAAAGTGGAGGAATTCCTCAGTTGTAAACTACCGGAATATAAAATACTGTATCAATAATACACAGTTCACCACTGCACTCCTTGAGCTAGATTCTCATGTTTCCACTTCATTTAGATGCACTTGGGATGTCTTTATCCATTTCCTCAGTACCCATTGGCAAAGCATTTGGTATTGGTATTTCTAAAGTGTAAGGATGTGTTTTACTTTCTTAAATTAAAAAAAAAAAAAAAAATTTAACCTGTAATTCTCCAATAATTAAGAAGCACAATGTACAATCCAGAAGGATAGAAAAAAATAACCTCATAACTTCATTTTCATGTTGTGCTAAAACAGAAAGTAGAGTATTGACAAGTTTTAGATTTATATTATGGCACTCCATTGACTTCTGCTTGTCTCAGGTAATTTCTCTTTTCTGTTCTTTTCTTATCCTCCCCTGTGTTTGTTTCACTTCTCTATACAGACTGTAAAGTCACATATGAATGAAAAACAGTTTAGTATTGGATACAAGTTCCTAGAATGCACAGGAATCTGTCATCTCATTCCAAAGTAAAAAAACTGGAAAATCCTGCTCATAGCCCCAGTGGTACATAAGTTCCTCAAATTCAGTATTTTTGTCCTAATTTTCCTTCTGATTTTGATTCTGCACAAGCTGAGAAACAACTGACTTGCCACCATGGAGATGGTAGGGCCCTATCCTAAACATGAGCATTCAGAAAACACAGGTCCTGCACATTCTGCTTCAGGGACAGATCTGACAAGTTTTTAAAAATGCACCTGCAGAACCTAGCTTAAGAAATTTGGTTTTGACTGCTGCTTTATTTTATTATGTTTCTAGAGAAGCAGAAACCAAATGTCTCATATTGCAACTAGTCAACATGTATCTGTGATTGGAGATCTGTGTTCAGAGCCCCTCCCTTGCTGAAAATAAAGTTTCCCAGTTTCTTGGACAGTACCTGGCATACATCATCTGGCATGTACCTGAGATGCACTATTTTGCAAACAGAAGTTTTTGCTAGCACCCTAAAAAAGAAAAAGATTCACCCAGTATGACAAATAAGACACAGATAAGAGACCTGACTGTAGGCTAATAGTAAGGGGAACTTGATTGTGAGCAAAAGGCTCAGCTTCCTGATCAAATGGTTGCTTGTGTATTCATCAATGGTGCACTTAAATAAATTTAAGTTACTCTGTTAATATCATTTCTCCTGTAGGGCTCTCTGTTAGGAGTTTACTAATAGTGGCACATGTAAATTCTGGGTGATAGTATCATCACTCTTGTTCCCTGGAAGACAAAACCAGTCTAAAGAGCCTGGAGATGCACTGTGAGTCACAGCCCCACTCATTGCACACAAAGTGCCTGGAAATATGGATTGCACAACTGTATTCTCAGTACCTGCATGATTTCCCACAGTCTGTACACCCTGTGGGGTGCTTAAAAGCAGTTCTGTAACTTTCCCCTCCCTGTTTTATCCCACAGAGAGCATGGATTGCTTGTGTTTGTAACACAGACACAGCAGCCAGCTGAAATGGGCAACAGGAGAGTGCAAACTGAATTTCATTAGGACAGCAACATCCATGGAACTTGGACACCAGTCGAGGCCAGAGAGCTGTTCTGAATTAGTCTGCACAGCATGCCTCTATTACCACCTTTTCTTTTGAGGCTATTTTCATGATTTTTTACTTTCAGGCAATTATTCTATCAATTCTATCCTTACAAAGATAATTCCATTTATCAAAGGGTTATTAATAGTATTGATAGCATGGTAGTGTTAAAGACATATATTCAATACTAAGATACAACTTGTCAAAAGACATTAAATATTGCATTCCATTTAAGTAGAAGGAAAGAAATCCTGTATTATTATGAAATGTTAAATTAAAAAAATATGCAGCCTTAATGAATCTGTAAATATAACTGGTTTTTTTTTTTGGTGTGCAGACAAAACTAAACTGTTCAACAGCAAAGTACTACAGCCCTCTTTCTACTGGCCTTTGGAGATCTGAAGTAAATCTCCCTCCACAGAACAACGTTATTTAGTGACAGTGGTTCACAGAGCAATGGATAGATGAATATTGTCCCAGAATAATACAAAGAGTACTCATTGAGCTGGCTATGTACAAAATTGACAAAGCTAGAAATATTATTTAAAATGAGAAAAAAACACAACCAAATTTTCTTCCTTGAAGTATAAACTACATATATACACAGAATTGTAACTACAGATAAGTATCTGCGACATTTCAGGCAAAGTGAAAATTGTATTATTGCCAAGATGTGAGATTGCCCTATAAAGTTCTTCTTTTCACTCTCAAGTTTCATTAGAATGAAATCAGAGCCCTCTTTCACAGAATAATGAACAAGAAATTCTCATATATCACATGCTAACTAAGGGATTAAAAAATCCCAAAAGGAGTTTTTAAATGGAAACTTTCTTAAGGAAAGCCACTTTTCCTTATGTAACAACACAAAAAACCCAAATCTTGTTTACTGCAAAACCAGAAATAAAACAGCTCTAGAGTTTGGGGTTTTTAATGAGATGTATATTATATTTTAGCAGAGCTCTTATGAGAATTCTTCCGCTCTGAAAAAGAAAAATAGTATAGCAGTATCCTTACCAAGAAAGATCACCCTACATTTCTCTCTATTTTTACCTCTAATTATGAAAAGAAAAAAATCTTGTGGAAGGTCAAGCTAAATGTTCTGATCACACTTAGAACTTTCTCCTTTTTCCCCCCCTTATTAATGAGTTCAAGCAGTAATATAAGTAACTTTCTTTTTAAGTAAAGCAATGCAGACAATTTTTTAATGATGAGTAAGGATTTTTTTTAATACTATAAATGCTTACAACCAGGGGGATTAGTTTTACTTCTACCACAGGCAGATGAAAATCTTACAGGTGTACACCTTATTGAGTTGATAACTAAGTTACAGAAAAGTTTGATGAGTAATTTGTGACTGAGGCAGTATGGCTCAGTTGGTGCACATGATCTGCACCTTTTTTCCTCAAATGAAGCCATTGATTCTTACTCTCCAGTCTTACCACAGGGCTTCCTTCTCATCTGCCTGGAATTTCTCCTCCTGTACGGCACAAGGTGTCTCCCACACTTTGTTGTGAGAAATGTCTTCTGGAGGACTTCTATAAGATCATAGCTAGCATTGGCAGGAGTTCAGTTCTGGAATCGCAACTCTGTGTTTGTTTTCACTGCGTCCATCTCTCAGAAAAGCTTTCTGAACTTGTGAAGACTCAAATATACACCTACTTCCTCTGCAGAAAATCTGTTAAGGAGAACTGCATAAATTTTGTACTGCCATATCTTCTTTCCTAGATTTTTCCTCCATGTAGAGGAAAACAGAATTTAATGACATTTTAAAGCCATTTTAGTTTCCAATTAGTCTCTTTATTTACTAGCATACTTTTCAGAGTTTATTTAGTAAAAGCTGATTAATTCTCTTGGTAATGTATTTATTATAATAGTGCTTTCTCTTTGGTAAAGGATTCAGTTCACAATTCTCAACTAATGAGTTAGATAAATTTGCCCTAATCTCTTGTCAGCTGCTAATCCTATATTTCTATCAATGTATTATGTGTTAATTTTAAAAGTAAATCAGATTACACATCAAGAATATTGATGCAAGTGTAATACTACACATTAAAGCAATCTATTACATTATCAGTCTGTCTCTGGAGAGGAAATAAACCCCCAAATAAATGGCTTGTTTCAAATTGCCTGTATTATATATGTGATTTTAAAAAAATTAAAATACATGTCCAAATTTAAAGTAGTAGATGATAATTTCAGTCGCCATTTTGAACACACAAATTAATTATAGGGATAGAAAATAATAATAATGTCTAATATGTAAAGAAATACACTTCTATGCAGTAAATTGTATGCTTACCATATACTATCTCACTTTAGACGATGAAAGGCAATCAATGTAGTTTCTCCTTTAGTTACCACAATTCCAAGTGATTAAGCACCCTCTTTTTAATAGGAACCACATTGACTCTATCTGTAGTACAAGACTGTTTTTATATAAATCAAATTTTGAATTGAGAAATGTGAAATTCTATACCGCATGAAGACCAATGTTACCAATAGATTCTCCCCAATTATTCCATAAATTGAGGAAATTGTTCTACAAGCCACATCTTTGGTTCCTAACAGACATAAGTGAGATTGTTCTACTTGTAATTACAGCATTTCAGACTGTAGTTTCAGCACCCTACAAACCATACAGAATCCAAAATCTGGTTTTAAACAGAAATGAAATAAAATCTAACTCAAATTTTTTCTCTGAGATCTAGTTCTCTTACATTTCTTCTAAGATGTAGCCATGAAATATCAAAATTTCTAAATACTTTAATCTCTTTTCACTTTGGACCTCTCCAGAATTTTTTAAAATGGAAATGCCTCATTTTGATAAAAAACTATCTATCAAATTCACACAACATCAATCATCATTTTGTTGGCACAGAATCAACTGCTGTTTGTACTTTTCCTACAGAGAACTATAATTTCAGTCATATATGGCAAAGTTTAATGCCAGCATAATTATGAAGGATGTCAAAAGATCTCATAACTGTGTCTCAAAATTCCACTTTAACAGGCCTATAACTTCATGCTATGTATGGCATCCCAGCAAGAGGACTTAGGTGACATGGAGCAACATGTTTCAATAAAGCAAGTGCAGTTCAGGCAGCGTCAGTTCCCCCAGCACCACCCGCTACGTTTACGTGTGCAGGGTCCTCTGAGCACGGCACCTTGGAGCAGCGCTCTCCAGAGACACACAAGGGCACTGATTTCTATCCAAATATAGTTACAGCCCCCTGCAGGCATTACTGCACTGCTCACTCTCAAGTCATGCTGTAACTTCCTTTTTTCATCTATTTTAATAGATTGCATCTACTGTAATCGCATACCCAAAGACATGATGGGACTCAGTCTCTGAGAACGCGCTGAACCCTGTATGGGTGACTGAACATATGTGATGTGTTGGTATATATGATCCATGATTCTTATAATATGATTTAAACTGCTTTGGCTCTTGGATATAATCAGCCTACAAACACAACAGGTTTTGGCTAACTGAAGAAAAGACAAAATATTTACCTTGCTAAAATAGAAATGCCAGCTAAATGAGGGAAGTGAAGGCACAGAGTTATTTACCTGCCAGAGACAGTGCATGTAAATTGAAAGGGATGCCTACAATTGCATAATAAGATGACAGCAAAGATTTTACTCATTAATGAAATATAACTGCAATAATAGGTATGCATCTCTATAGAAGTCTGATCACCAGTTCCCTCAGGGCTGACCAGTAGGAAAACAATTTCATTACAGATATGAATAGCTAAGTCTGTTAAGTATTGCACTTTGCATTCTATTTTCCTCTGTAAAGAAAGCTGTCTTTTCCACAAGGAAGAACGCCTGTGGAAATAGGACCCAAACATTACAACATGAACTTCTTCTTACCCATCAAATGTTAGCTTCTAGAATTGATAGCTTGACTCAAGAATACGGAGTATACATTTAGCTACTTCTGGAGTACTGGAAAGGCACAGAAGCCAGAAATAAAATTAATTCTAATTTATCTTGCTACTCTACCCTTCAGTATCTTGTAATTTACTGAAGTCTTAAGTAAAAGCTACCTTAAAAAAAATTACTTTTCTGTCATGCTCTTTACCCATAAAACAACTATTCCTACCTCAAAAGGACTACAGACCAGAATAAAAAATCCAGTTCTGTATCTATTTTGAGTGTCAACTTCTTAGCATTGTGACAAGTAACAAGAAATAATATAACTATAATTTGAAAAGACATTTAAAATTGACCTTATAAGGCATGTCTTGTAAGTCTGATACACAGTCCTGAAAACAGTTATGACCTACTTTCAGAAAAACATCTGGTATAGATTTAGTTATAAAATATGAATGAAGAAAACCACTGAAGTAAAATTATACTTTACAAAACACTTGAAAAAAGCTTCAGAGATACAGACAGTCATTTCTACACAGATTTCCATATGAGCACACAACTTTCTACAGAAGTAGTGTTATCTTCTGATATTGGTATGCTTTTTCAAGCCTGATATGTAAGGAGATATTTAGCCAGCCTATTGAACTATATAATGTCTTCAGAAAGTACCTAGGAAATTTTTATACTTAAACCAGTTTCTACATGACACCAGTGCCCTGACACCTGAACATCTCCTGCCTCTCTGTTCCAGAAAATTGTACTTTATAGGACACCTATAGGAATTGAGTGTTTTGTTTCCAGATTGTACCAACACGCGATTCCTTGTGTAGGCACCTACCATCTGAGGAAAGGAACATGATGAAACAAGCAAGAGAAATTTATGAATTCATTAAACACCCTAACTGAAAGTTTTAATCCTCTGGTACTAATGTACAATGCTGGTGTCCAGCATTTTCTGTAGGATATACCAATGGATGTAAACAGAATGGTTTGGAAGGGATGTTAAACACTGTCTAGCTACAACCTTCCTGCAGAGGGGGCAGGGACACCCTCCACTTGGGCTGCTCAGAGCCCCATCTAACCTTGCCTTAAACATTTCCAGGGATTAGGCATCCACAGCTTCTTTGGCCAGCCCGTTCCAGTGTCTCACCATTCTCATTGTGAAGGATCTGAAGACGTTCAATGTGTGATCATGGTCACACTTCATGGTGTGACCTCACCCTCACCAACCCAACAGGCCATCATGTTGTGCCACTGGAGACACAGCACCATGCACACACCTCATCCAGGGCCTGGCATGTGGGCACAGGCCTGCTCACCACAACCAGCAATGCTTGTGTGACTCAGCTCTTTAAAGAGGCCAGCCCTGAGTACAGGCCTGTCCCAGGGAGCAGCCAAGGGAGACGGGCTGCCAGCCACAGCCACGCAGGCTCCCTGGCTCCTGCCGCTCTTCTAACAGCACTGAATTACAGCTCCTCACTCAAGAGTTTGTCAGAACACTCTACTCATGGTCAGTGGGCCTAAAGATTTTGAGTACTCTTTGAGACACTTATACTTCACATTTGTCCCTGACTGGAGTATCTAATCAGTCACTGGGAAACCAACTGGATGTAACAGGGAAAACTTCAGCTTGAAAGTACCAAATAACAAAGACAATGTGGTAATTAAATCAGATCTAGACCAGACACAAAGTACAGATTCTCTCTAGTGCTGAGACATACTTGAGCAATGTACAAAGAGCTGACATTCTTCATTTAGTAGCTCTTACGGCAAGAGAGACCAGATTAGACTATAAAAAGTTATGTAGTGCATTGTATATGGTTTGATATTCAAGTGCATCTATACAGTTACATGGTTCTGTACTATCACAAGACAAAAATTTAGATTACCAGGTGAGCAAGTGATTACTTTTTATTCTTGCCTAACCAGACACTTCCCAGATTTGTCTAAAGGTGACTTCATCTTTTATCTGTCAATTATTTCAAAGAAAATAGAAATGTACACAGTAATGTAAACTTGCAGGTTTCCATTACCTGCAAGCAAGTTGGTAAAACACAAGGCTTGCTTACTGGTAGTCATCAGTGTCTGCATGATATTCAGAGCTTTCTCTATATACCTTCTTTCCCCTCTTCTTCATTCCCTCCTGTTCATACTGCCTTCAGTAAGCCACACAGTCAAGCTCCCTACCCTCTTCTGCACTGTTACCTCTCCTTCCTTTCTTTTTTGTAGTTCTGTAGTTTCAGTACTTGAAATTGCACTCACATCTCCCAAAAATTTACTTAAAAATTTACCACAGTTTCTGACAGTGCAAACCATTGTTTTTCTCCATTTTGTTATATGTTAAAACTCTTATCACAAAGTCATTTATCACCATAAACAACTCTCAGTTGTTTGGAAACAACTGAGAAATGTCTTATCCATGTTTGAATGATGGTTAGCACAATGGAGACCTTCAGATGGGTCACACACAGCAGGGCACTGTAAACTTACGTTGAACCATGTAAAAACTTCACAACAGTTTATATTGAATACTGAGAATACAATATATCTTCTGTATATACCTTGAAATATATTATATATATGCATGCTTATATAAATTGCTTAAATTCTTCTTTTATATGAATGTGATTCAAATGCAAGTAACTTTTTTCTGTGTAAAATACGCTTGTCCTATACAGTGTCATTATTTGACATTGAGCTTTTCAGAGTGCATTATATGGATTTTCCCCAAAATAGGAAGAAATAGAATAAAATGTGTAAGATTTAAAACACTTTAAACATCAAAGCAGAAAAACTCTCCATTTTCCTAGGTAGCATTTCAGCATCCAATTTGAACTGAGAGATACAGGAAAGAGGAAAACTTCTACAGATGGCAAATATGCTTGTAGGCTGAAAAAAAAAGTAATTAAAAAGCAATAAAACATTTGCATTAAAGTAATATAGAATAATTTTGTTCAGGAAAATTGTTTTCCTTCAAAATAAGGTTGCATGTTCAAAGGTGAAAAAAACCTCATGTTGAAATACCCAAACAATATCTGTGACAAAACAAAAGGCATCTTGCAACATTTCAGCAACCCTTCACAAACTTCTGTAAGGAATTCCCCCAAATGGAAGTACAGCTTATGCTGGTTCCTGAAAAGCTGAAAAGTAAGGAATCAGGGTATTAAGCAGGTTCCACAAAGCAGAAAATAAAAGCTTTGGTCCAACCTGAAAAGGATCTTTGCTTAAAAAAAAAAGTAAATGTTCAGAGAAAAGAGATAATTGACCATTTTCTTCATCCCATAGAATATTGTTGATGAGGCAACTTCAACAGGATCTTTGACTGATTAAACTGCAATACGTAAGTATTATGTACATTTAAATGGTAATTTGAAAGGGGGGAAAAAAAAAAAAATCTAGTTCCTACCAGTTTGGCTGAGTTGTGACGTGCTACGGCTTTTTCTTGATAGCCCCACGATGGCGACCATCTTTGCACCAATGCTGGAGCGTCTCTTTTTGCTGCCACCACCAACAGTGCCCACTGCCGTGTCCGACTGGCTGCCATCGTTCTTCTCCAGCGTGTACATCTCCCCACTGATGCTGGTGCTCTTAGTCATGTTCTTTCCTGAGACGGCCATCTGTCTGCTTTGCATTTTGGATGTAAAGACACTGTCAGCCAGTTGACGGATAAACAGTGCAGACAAAGAGTAAAAAGGGGAAGACAGAAAAGGACAGGTTTCAGATGGAAGGTTTTGGGAGACTGGAGGGTAAAAGCAGCTAATCACACAGGTAGGGTTTGGCTTTAAGAGGTAAAAGGAGAAAATTTAATTCTAGGTTCTTGGTTGGTCCACTGTAAAAATACTTGACTCATCAAAATCGTGTTTTAAAATACAAGCTCTTATTTACTGATTGACTTAAAACTTATTACCAGAAAAAGCATACCAAAGAATTAATGTATCCATATATAATATAGTCACTATTTGTTCAGAAAATTTAAGTTCTGTCGTCAGTGCTGTGCACCTCTTCTTCTGACATACATACACACAAATAATGTATTTTTCTTTGGGAAACAGACGATTCATTACTGAGTGGAAAAGCACATCAGTCTGAAGCCCATTTTTGGTTACTAAACATTCAGATATTTCAAGGATGTTCTCAGTAACATGGTTTAGCTCAGTCACTGTACAGTAATGAACATCCATAGGTCTTTCCTCCATCTCTGCATCAACAAATACAGGTACTACATATGTATTTCACACAACACTTGACTGTTACGTGGCATGGATCATCAGTACTGATAAAATGGAATTCAATTCTAATGTATCTTTTGTACTCATTTAGAGACTGTGTAAACGTGCTCTATGTGGCTGCACACATCTATTTGGCTAAACTATCTGCTGCAGCACTTCACGCATCCCAGGGGAACCTGATCTACCAGTGGTCCAGGCTAAGGGACCTTTCCTTTCCTCAGAAATGGCAATCTACACTGGTGACAACAGCACTTATCCAAATTTTGCCTTGACATCCAATTGGTAGGTGTCTGAACAAATATCCAGAACTGGAAGCTCTGTGGGGTACATGTGGGCCTGCAAATATATAGAGAATTTTCTATTTCTATGAAGTTCTTGCACTGAGCTTAGACCTTTATTATTCTTTTCAGTACAGTTATTCTCACCAAAAAGTCCCCATGAGATGCCATTTTAAACAATCCACAAAAATGTGGGCTATTTCTGGAACTCAAGGGAAATTATTTTTTTTGTTAAATCACCAATATATAAAGGCTAAAATTAATATTTTTGCTTTTTAAACAGATTTTCAAATACATGCAAAGGCTGTTGCTAGAACTTTAGTGCTCAGCAAATGTCTCTAGAGCAAATTTTTCTGAGTATAGAAAAATATATACTCCTCTTCCTTTACCTATAGTGGTCTGAAATCTATTACATATAAGGAAGGCATTATTTTTTCTTTATAAAGATTTTGCAATACATATTCTGTCAATTATTTATCTATGGAATTAATGCAGTGAACTCAAAAGTAAATACTTTATAAGAAGACTTATAGCTTAGCCACAACCCACAGGGAAAGCCAAGAGCTAGTTCATAGCAGAAGTAGACCTTTACCATTGAAAAAAATAGTGAATGTATTTTTCTGGGAAGTTACAAGGAAAAACATGAATGAGAGTTTGGATCAGCAGATGGAGAAACATAAAACAAAGCTGAGAGAAAGCCATAGTGGCCTTGCCTGGACACACAGTCACAGAAGACTCAACACAGTGGTAACCTGAAAGCTTTTTTCTTACTCTCTTTTAGGTCTCTTTGTTGTTATATGTTAATACACACTGATTCTCACTGGTGCATTTATCACCAAGGGAGGAGTGGGATAGGATGTGGGTAAAAAGGAAGGCAGGGAAACAGTAAAAGAGAATTTGTATTTCTGTGTCTTATTAGCACCATGTGAAATTACTTTTTAGAGGATAACATCACATGCTGCATTTCTATCAAACTAACACCTCCAAGAATTCAAAGAAAACAGATGACACAGAAACTAGTTCTCAGTTTCAACATTATCTTGCATGTAAAAAAACC